>NC_046666.1:25151412-25154809 GCF_010883055.1 Belonocnema kinseyi
GGGTAATGGGGGTTAGCTGGAGTTGCCCAGGATATATGTTAAAAGAAGAGTTAGGAAGAGAAAATATGGTTACTAGACAAATTAAGAGAGCATGGAGGTTTGCAGAGAAGCTAAAAAGGGGAGAGGGAAGTAAAATTGCACAGGCATGTTTCGGTGAAATTCGGAACAATGAAGCGAGAGGTAATGTGGGAAATTCAAAATGGCAGGTAGAAAGGAGAAAAATGAGAAGGGTATGTAATATTCGAGAAGGGGTTATGGAGTGGCAGGACATAGAGTTAGAGCTATTGGTTAAACAAAGAGAAGAGAGATGGACAAAGATTATAGATTCGAGGCACATGTATTAGAGAGATGTACTGGAGAGGAAGAGGGACAATTGAGTGTGGATGAGTGTGTAAGATGGATCTTGGATGGTAGTGGACAGGGAGTGACGTGGATGAAGAAATTGGATGAAGTAAGGGAAAGCAAGGGAGTAGGGCAGAGCCAAACGGGTGATCCTGAAAAGGGACAGTAAAAAACGAAAATTGTTTTCAATATCGTGGAAAATGCATTTCTTTTATGGTAAGAGGAAACGGAAGCCCTGTAAGCTCGCTCATTTTAGGAATTAATATCACTACTGTTACTATTGCTTATCCTGCGTAATGCGAAAGAGTAGAATATAAGTAGTAGTTAAGTTAGACTAAGGATGGAATTGTAAATATATATATAGGGAGCGGTGGCCCTCAAACTCGTAAAAGGGAGAGATTAAATAGATACATAATATTTTAAGGAATTTTAGTAATTCAAGGAATTGTCAAGTAATACAAAAAGTTTAAGAAACTTAAAAAAGCTTCAAAGAGGTGAAAATATTTGTCTGTATTTTAAAATATTTAAAAGTTTTTAAAGGAATTCAAAAAATTTCAAAAGATTGAAAAGGTTCTAGGATATTTGAAAAATCATGATAAATTTTCAAGATATTAAAAAAGTTTTAAAGGATTTTAAAGCATTTTACAGGATTTAAAATATTTTAGGGTATTTCTAATAATTTAATAAAAATTTAAATAGGTTTCAAACACTTTTCACTCCAGGAAATGTTAAATAGATTCCAACAATTTGAAGGATGTGCAATTGTGCAACAGAATTTAAATATTTTAGGGAATTTTTAAAAAATTAAAAGAATTTTCGAAATATTTAAAAACTATTGAAGGATTTCAAGAGATTTCAAGGAATTAAAATTTTTTAGTATATTAGAAAAAAAGTCCAAAAAATTTGAAATATTTTCTATAACTCCAAGGAAAAAAAATGTAATATTTTACGTAATTTTTATAAATTCTAAGAAATTTTTAAGATATTGCAATGTTTCAGAAGATTTCTAAAACCATGATAAGATTGATAAAAATTTAAGAGATTTTCTTAAATTTCAAAAGATTTTATTGATTTAAAAAATTTTCAAAGGATTTTAGAGATTTTAGTGAATTCTTAAAACATTCAAGGAATTATCAAGATATTCAAAAAGTTTAAAAGGGGTTCAGAAAACGTTTAAAAACTAAAAAATTTTAATAGTATTCTGAAAGAATGCACGATAATTTGAATATAGTTAATTAATTTAAAAGTTTTTTAATGTTTGTAAAGATTAAAAAATTCCAAGGAACTTTCAAGAAATTTAAATAGTTTGAAAGAATTGCCAAAAATGTTATGGGGTTTGTAATAATTTAGGGAATTTAAAAAAGACGCAACAAATTTCTGAAAGATTTCAATAATTTAAGGAAACTTCAAAGGATTTGAATATTTTAGGCTATTTTTAAAATTTTTAAGGAGTTTTCAAGAGTTTTAAAATTTCATATAATTGTAAATATTGCATGATATTGCAAAAATTTCTATAAAGCTTTCAATAGATTTAAATAATTTGAAGAAATTTCAAAGGATTTAAGCGACTTTAGGAAATTCTTTAAAATTCCAAGGATTGGAAAATTTTAGGGTATTTTTAAAAATTCCAAGAACTTTTGAATTGATTTCGATAGCCTGAAGAACATTACAAAATTTTTTTTAAATTGGCAAGATATTTCAAAAGTTTCAAAGGATCTAAAAAAATTTCAAAAAATTAGAAATATTTTAGGGTTTTTAAAACATTTAATTTATTTTTGATACATTTAATTTAATCAAAGTAATTTCAAAGGGTTTAAAAGTATTTAGGAAAGTCGGCGAAATCCTAGGAAATTTTCAAGATGTTAAAAAAGTTTCAAAGGACTTCTAAAGATTTTAAAGAATTGGAAATATTTTGAGGTATTTAAAAAAAGACACATTTTCAAACCCATCTCAATCGAAACCCTTGATTAGTGCAATTTTGGTAAATTTTTGTCGTTAAGGGTGTTTTCGTTTCTGTCTGTCTGTCCGTCCGTGGATGGTTTTTTTGTTAGCACGATGAGTTTCGAAAGAATTGACTGATTGGTTTTTCCTTTCGTAAATTCTTTTACGATCTTAAAATGAAGGTCAAGTTCGTTAGACACCCATTTTGGATAAAAATTGAAAAAGTGAGCACATTTTGAATATTTTTGAGACCACTTTTTTTAAATTCAAAAATTTTCTCTACAGATATTCATAGTATTCGAAAAGACAAACAATTTATCCTGATGACTTTTTTGACGAAGGCAAAATTTACCAGAGTTATAGCATTTAAAACATTCCAAAAAATAGAGTGAAATCAAATTTGTTTAAATAAATAATAAAACTTATCAACTTATTATGAATGTTGCTTAAATTCTCATCAAGTTCCTATCTGAAAAGACTGGCATTAGAAAAAACCGATTTTTTTGCTGATAAATGCCCGAATAATGCATTTGTTTATTAAATTTGTTTAAAAGATCATAAGATTTATAAACAAATAATGAATTTTGCTATAGATATCTTAAATTTGTTCCGTCGAAAAATTCTTGATTAGTGCATTTGTACACTAACCAGCTATGAGTCTTGGTTGAAACTATCCCCTCCCCCCTCCAATCTCCCCACCGCCCAAAATCCTCGTTAATCGAAGTTTTGTGGTTCACTGAGGCAGGAATTTAATTTAGAATTTAAAAAAGTAGAGTTGATGTTTACACCGTATGTGCTACCTTTAAATCGTAAAAATAAAATTGAAAATGAATAAATTCAGTTTTTGAAAAACCGGCAGAAGTTGCAGTAAAATGTTTAATAACACATTTTCTTAACGAGACAATGAAACTACGTCAGTTTTAATGTCAATGCATGTTATGGATTGTAATAATAATACATTTACTTTTACATAAGCGTGGGTGAAAAATGAAAAAAGATAAAAAAATCCAGAGTCCGGTGTGATGGTGCATTGTCATCGAGAAAAATCACTTTTTCATGCCTAGTTTCATATTCTTGGCGTTTTTGGCGCAGAGCACGGTTCAAGTTGGCCAAT
>NC_046666.1:25154909-25173524 GCF_010883055.1 Belonocnema kinseyi
ATTTCATCCAGTCTCTTTCTTGTTTCCTCTCTAAAGCCTTTAATGAGAGCTTCCAATTTTTCAAACATTCCCCCATCCCCCCTCTCTCTCTCTCTGGTGTTTCCCTTTTAATTCTCACTCTCTTGTTCTCCTGGTCCCTTTCTACCTCACCTTCCCCAGCTACTCTTTTCCTTTTTTCCTCCCCTTCACTGCTAGTCGCGCTTGCCTTTTTTTGCCATTCGTCCAGACTTCTGTTCGAACCCGCGTTGCCTAGCTTGTTAAGGCGCTGTAAATTTGAGGGCCTTCCCCGTTGCTTGCCCGTACCTGAATCCGCTACCCTCCCCACCCGGGTCGACTTCTCGGCACTTTCATCACCGCTGCTGTCAGTGCGATCAACATCACCCATCCCCCCACTTTCAATACTTTCGGCAACGTCAGCTGTTGCAGCCACTACGGTTTTCTGCTCTGTGCGATCGTCCAGTAACTGTTACTCTCTGGCGCCAGTTTGTGGACTTCGCGTCGTCGGCATCCTACCTTACCCGAAGCTCTGTGACGTTTCCCGCCTTTATTTCCTACCTCTTGCCCCCCTGACCAAGCAACTATTTTTTCACTATTAACCTCAAAAACTTCACACGCTCCAAATTTTCACCTCAAACCACTCACTTTCACCCTTCACACCTTTGCCTTCACTCACCCTTATTCCTTTACACTTAATCTCCGCACTTTTTGCCTTTTCTGCATCCACTCACCCTTATTTCCTCCACCGGAGCCAAAAATACACCACTTGACAAAAAGAGTTCTTTCGCGATCGGTACCGGAAACGGAAGCCAATTCCTTAAAATATTAAAATATATTCAAAGTTCAACAAATGTATTAAAACATTTTTTAAACTTTTAAAATTTTAGGAAACTTTTCACTTATTGATATAATAATTAATGCAAGTTAAAAAATCTAATTGTTTGAAGAATTTATCATGGGTTAAGACTATTTTCTTTCACAGTAATGCTGCAGATTTTAATTTCTTCTAGAAATTTCAGATTTTTCTGGTATTTTCAATTAAAGACAAATAACATGTATTGATATTAATATTAATTTAAAGTAAAAAGCTTATGTATATTATCTCCAGGAATAGTTTTTTTTTATTTAATCTAGTTGAAAAAATTCAGAAATATTTCAGGTAACTGTCTTTTCTTAGGAAACTATATTTTTCAAAAAGAAGGAGATTTGAAAAAAAGCAATTCACCTGATTATTTATGTTTTATATTTTCATGAATAACGAACCAAAGAAAAATTTTAAATTTCAGAATAAAAACTGCATCTATCTATAATTATTATAAGAGAAGATAGTTATGAACATTAAGTATTTGCTTAAAAAATTATTTTCGTGTGCAGCATAATTCACAGATAATACTATTTAAAATAATAATAAATTTGTTAGATAATTATTTTGTTTAATTTCAGTTCTGTATTACGTTTAACTAAATACAAAGTCAAAAAAGTGGAGATTTTTGGAAAAAACTAAACATTTCTAACATAATTCCAAGATTTGTGCGAAATATGAAAAAATGTCAAAAAATATTTTTCTCAATAACATTTTGGATAAGACTTAAAGTGATCACGATTGTTCTAAAACATAATATTAAAAATAAAAAAATCCATTTTCCAGAATAAGTATGAATTTAATTGAGACAGATTTATTGATAAGATGTCTATAGTTTTTATTTAATCGTGATAACGCTTTGTTTTAATTAATTCAATGGCCATATTAAGTAAATTTGTAAAAATTTTTGTCAACTTTCACGCATTCCAGGCGAGACTAGGGCAGTAAGCAGAGATTGGGCAACAGCACTGAACATTTGAAAAACATGTTTAATCGCATAATATTTAAGTTTCTTTTCACGTGAGCGAGCCTCGACACAATTACAGTTTCATAAATCAAAGCATCAAAAAGTAATAGTATTGGTCACCACTTAATAATATTTTATATTATAAACTTATTTAATTACAAAAATTGATTTGAATTAAATAAAAAATAAATTTAGATAATTGACAAGGGGCCTAAAATTCTTATTTGCACATTACGAAAAACATTTTTAAAAAATGAGACGATCCGAGTAAAAATGCTTCGACTTGAGTTCGACTCGGCTATGTCTTGAGTTCGTCTCTAAGACATCAATATCTGGCTGAGTCTCAAACCTGAGTCAAGACATAGGCCTTCGTCTTACTTTTGTGGCTTCGACAATTAAAATGGCGTTTACTTGTCTTAAGTCGAGCCTTGTTTTGGTATACCCAAGTAAAAATGCTTCGACTTGAGCTCGACTTGAATTGCCCCCAAGAAAGACACGCTGATTTCGAAAAGGTCGACTTGAGCATGTCTCAGGTTTGAGACGAATTCAGACTTAAATTTATGTCTTGTAGACAAATTTCTATGCCTTGAAGACGTAAATTTTTCTCTTGAGTCAAATTTCTATGACTCCATACTTTTGTGCATCAATTTTAATCTCTTTATGAGCCGAAAAAGTTCAGATTACGGCAGGTTTACTTAAGACAAGTAAACGTCGTTTTAGCCAAGACAAGGCTTGACTTGAGACAAGGAAACGCCGTTTTGCCTGTCGTGGCCATGAAATTAAATCGAAGGATCATGTCTCGACTCAGTTTTGAAACGCAGCCAGACATCGCTTTCTTGGAGACGAACTCAAAAAATAACCAAGTTGAACTCAAGTCGAAGCATTTTTACTCGGATAACCCTTGAAAATTTGCATAAAAAAAAAAATAAAAATTGTAACTTTCTGAAAGGATCTCCTAAGCCGTTCGGAATACGTAGCAACAAACAACTTTAGCTTTTATGACAGTCAGAACCACCCCTTTTTTTGTTAGGATAGTTATACACTCAAAGTCATAAACCACTCGTGTTAGTCATAAAAATTGCACTCAAGAGATAAATTTATGTCTTCAAGATATAGAAACTTGTCTCCAAGACATAAATTTAAGTATGGCTCCATATCAAAACTGAGACATGCTTAAGTCGAACTTTTCGATTTCAGCATGTCTTAATTGGGGGCAATTCCAGTCGAACTGAAGTCGAAGCATTTTACGCAGAGAAGAACACTTTTGTAGCAAAAAAAGACCAAAGCATCCCTAACGAAAGAAATGCACAAAAATCACTCTTATTAAATGTTAGTTTCAAGGTAAAAGTTAACAAAAAGTAAAAGTAAAGATACATGGCGTGTGTGCCTTAGAAGACCTATTTAAAACAGATGCGTTTTTTTTGTAAACACTATAGGCACAAATGCGATAAGGAAGTTTTTATATCAATAAGGAAATATTAGATGCCTAGGAAATGTGCATTAAAATGGCCCCATTTGAAAATATTGCGAAAAAGGTAGGAATACATTTTTTCTATAAAAAGCGAGACAACTAGAGGAATGTTCAGTTATTGAGTTACGCTGATTAAAAGTCAGATCAATGAATATTTTGTTTTAAATAACTGCAATGTGGGTCTCACTGTTTGTCCTTCTGTGCTTCCTTTTTTACAATTGTGCTAGTGCTGCTGATAAGGGTAAACAAATAAGTGCTGGAAGTTCTGCAACTAAATTTTGGCGACCAAAAAAACAAGGGCAACAAGAACAACTACAACAACAAGTATTAACGTCACAACAACTAGAACAACATGGAATGCCATCAGAGCAACTAAGAAAACAAATACTAGAAGCTCAAAAACTACTACAAACACGACAACAAATGCGACAACATAAAATACAACAAAAACAGCAAAAAGAAGTTAAAAAAAAACAAGCAGTACAAGAAAAAGAGATACAGAAAAAACTAGAACAACAAGAAAAAGAAATGAAAAAAGCGGAACAAAAAATGCGAATAGCAGAAACAAGACTGAAAGTACTGAATCTAAATATACCAATGGTACAACAAAAATATCGTGAAATTCGATTACACCAAATCAACGAAGTTAACGCGCAAAAGTTCATGCATTTACAACACGCTAAAAGTGAGTTTAAAAACATGTTTTTATGACAAATCCTTTATTTATTCATATTTGACGCTTATGAAGCGAGGCTAAAGATTTAAGTGTTGCTCCATACACGAAGCTTTTAGATCATAGAGTCCGAGACTTTAAATCATATGAAAGTTGTAGCTCTAAAATCAGGTGTTTCTGTGAATTAATCTCTTGAGATATCTCTTCATGTAGGGAGTGAAAAATGACGTTACAGGTGAATAATAAAAATTAAACAACTATGAACTTGTATTTCACAATAATCAGCCCACTCACCCTAAAAATTCTTAAGAAATTTTGGTTACACATAATACATTTTGGAATAATTTATGAAAATTCACCATATATAATTATTCAAATTACCGTAAATTATCAAAATTTTTTAGAAATTTATAGAAATCTGGAGCAATTTATGGTAAATTATTATAAATCACCTGTAATATACCATAAAATACTAAAAATTTCATAAATTTCCAGACATTTTTAAAATGTTTAGGATTCGATTTTGGGTGATTTGTGATACTTCTTCATATTTATCTCTAAAATTACTATAAAGAACCGAAAATTTTAAGAAAATTTTAAACTATTTTTAAATTAATTTTTTTTTAGTTTTTATTTAAAAGCAGAGTCACGATTTCAGCGCATGGTATATTTTGAATAAAGGAAGCATAATTAACGGTCATTTTAAGGGTAATTTATGGTAACTTACCAAAAATTTTTTAAAATTAAATTTCAAAACGTCTGTGAATTTCTATAAATTTTCGGTCTATTATAGTAATTTTACATCATAGTAATTTCACATTATAGTAAGTTTACGTTAAAGTAATTTTACAGGCCCGATGAAATTTGGAACGTACACATTTATTTACTTTATTAACCAATTATCTTATTTCTGCATTAAGTTGAAATTTCGAAATTGAACTGTTCTTATTGTTGGACAATTTTTCTGTCTGTGACGTAATTGTAAACCATCTCTAACATGTGGTTCTAGCTTTGTCCTTTAAGTCAGTTCCAAAAAGACTTCAGAGATAATGGTCGTGTACCCCAAGAAGGGGGAAAAACCAAATAGGAAATTTTGATTATTTGTTCTTTTTAAAATTGTGTTTCGTTTTTTGTATCAAATATACCTAAAAACAGTTCAATGTAGCAGGAGCAACTTCCAGTCGTTGTTGATTTGTTTTTCTGCATTTGCTTTATTTTGCTTCATGAAGACATTCACAAATAGACTGCGTATTTTTACGGAGATATTAAAGGAAATACTTTGAAGTATTTTTTAACATGGAATTAAGAATAAAAGATCAGTACTTATGTGACATTATTTGAATTAGCGATCCACAATCAAAATGTAACAAAGTAGATTTGATTTTGGATAATATTAATGCTACTTCTTCTCTTGATGAAAGTCAATTAATGGTTATAAGAACAAAATTGGTTGACTCTTTTATGCCTTTGTATAATAGAAAATGGATGAGTGTCTGTAGGAAAAAAGCATTATTTGTTTAAAACCTTGCTGCATTCTTAGAAGCAGAGTTCAAGGTACCTTTTCCTTGCCCCCCTATCCAAACAAAAGGTTTAACTAATGTTCTAAAGAGAGGAAGACCACGATTATCATTTGAAGATGGATCCGAAAAGACGAAAAAAAGGCGCGTCCAAGAACTTGCTTCAAATTATAGCAAGAAAGAATTATCCTAACCACTTTCATTGATCAAAAATTAGTCCTATAGCGAATCTGGGACGCTGTTTCGTAAGGAAGATGATTACAAGAATAAATTGCATAGAATCTTAGCGATGTAAGTGGATTGAGGTCTGTCGAAGAGAAAGTACGAAAAGCTAACAAAATACAATAAAGAAATAACTGGCAAAGATTCATATCCCCTGTATTTAAAGATCTCCGAAGCGAAAAAAAGCTTGCTATCCAGGAAACAGTGAGCATATAAAGACATCTAATTTAGGAGCAAGTGTCCATTTCATAATTTTACTGGGTCATACAGTTAAGCCAATCTTGTTGCAATTGGAAAAAGATGATCTCGCTAATCTTTTTGATAAAAAACTAGTGCTCTTTGGAAAGTGGGGTATGGACGGTGCTTCTGCGCATCAGATGACACGGCAAAAGTGGTCGAAGAAGAATGTTGATGTGGATGCAAACGATGAATCTTATAACCGTGATTCTCAGAGTGAAGAAAACATCAGTTATCACAAGAGCCTTTTCACGGATATATCTTTCTTTTTGATTTCCTTCGTCCCTATTCAATTAAAAGCAGATGATATTATTTTGACAAACAAAGCACCTTCATCTGTCAATTTCTGTAGGACAATTAAATTTAATTTCCTAAAAGAAACTGATGCTCTTGTTAAGAAAGAGTGCAACTATTACATAAAGCTGCTGGAAAAAGTTCCTACCTATTCCATTGGTGTCAGTGGAATGAGTTTTGATATCAGCTTTAACTTGAAGTGTACGATTATTGATGGAAAGGTATGTAATATTCTAACTGTACAGAAAGCATCTTCTCGCTGCAATATTTGTGGAGTTGGATCGAAACAATTCAATGCAATGAGGCACATTATAAATTTGGTCTATCGTCGTTGCATGTCTGGATTCATGTTCTGGAATATTTGTTACATGTTCTCTACAGTATGGATTTCAAAAAGTTTTCCGCGAGAAAAAAGGAAGAAAAGGAAATGAAAAAATCAAGAAAGGAACGTATCTAAATCGGTTGCTAAAATAACTGGTTTGGGTCAAGGTCTGATCACCAGATTCTACGATATATTACAAATTATAACGTGCGGAAGGATAGTTAATTGTGCGAAATTGAAGACTTACTGTTTGGAAACCGCTGATCTTTGCATAAATCTTTATTCTTGGTATAAAATGCCACCATCAGTACACAAGCTGCTTATTTATGGAAGTGATATAATTCAATCTTTTGAGCTACCAATTGGTTGGTATTCAGAAGAGTAGCAAGAGTCAAAAATGGCTGAAAGTATCATAATCTTCAATGAGTGATCTCGATTCTTAGTTACTGAAGCACGAGTGCCTACCCAAAAACGGCCCTTTTTAGGTCCACATAAGTGAAAAATGGCTGAGAGTGTCACAATCTCCAATAAGTGAACTTGACTTTCACTCACTGAAGCACAAATTGCTATAAACAATATGACAGCAAGGATTCTTTGGCAAGACATTTTAAATCGATTCCGCAAAAAAAATCAAGCCTATATATGAAAAAATGGTCAAAATGTTCTGATACGGCTCATACGGCTGCCCAAAGTTAGCCCTACTTGAAACTAGTCGACATGATTTCTAAAGTTGTATTCATCTAAAAACAAATTTGTTCGAAAATTATTAAAGGGTATACTTGTCGCTATCGGGTGTACCTCAGAAATCAAAATCGGCAAGAAATGGCGAGTTTAGAAATTTTGCATTTTTTCATGTTAATTGTTCAAACAAAGGGTCAAATGTTAACCGATAATTATTCTCGAGGTCTACTTGATAAGCATTTGTGTGTACAATTAGCTGTTAAAATTTCAGCCTTATCGGTCTATTAGTTTTTTTTCAATCATGTCGACAAAGTCAAAAAACTTTGTTCCGAGAAAAATACGTTTAAGTTTTTGCATTTATGAAAACGCTCGTTCGACCGGCCTGAGAAACTTGCATTTTTTGACATGGTTCTAAATTTTTCGACCGAAATGACCACTTCTACTGCATTTCTGCATATATTTAATACAAGAATTGGTCATTTTTGGAAAATCGATTTTTTGAAAAAAAAGGTTTCTGTACTACTTCCTTAAGGCTTAATCTATTTTGTTCAAAATATTTTTAGTAAGCATATCAATTATTGCAGTCTTCGTTTATTATGTATCCTTCTTGTTTATATTTAGCTGCTTTGATTTAAAACAAACAATTTGTTGTATTGAAACATCAACTATTATATTTATTTTGATAATTACTCTTTTCGATTAAAAATTCAACTATTTGGTTAAAAGTTGTGTAGACCTACATTTTTCTGTGTGATTTTTCAAGATCATTAAATTTATTAACAGGGGCCTGCATCAAAGCATCGGATAAGACAGATCAGCACTACTATCGGAAGTGTAGAAACCTGAATACAGAAGCGCAGGAACATCATTTCTCTACTCAAGAACTGGCTGAAGGTAAGTACAATTATTTCAATGAATATTTATTAAAATAAAAAAATAAGATCTTCTGTTAATTTCCATTCTGTTACTGAAAAATCTTATTGATCGATAGACACTACAGTGGCTCGAATACTTTTCATTTTTTGGGCAAAAAAAAATTAGATTTTTCTGAAGCCCTATGACATTTAACATGCATTTTCCGCATTATTGTTGATTTTATTTACTTTTTTCTTTTACTTACTTTTTATGTTTTTACTTTTTTACTTATTCTTTACTTTTATTTTATCTTCCAAGTTTTAACTCTTACTTGTCTATCTCAGAATTTTAACCTCACTTTCAAATTTTACTTCCATTTTTATCTTCAAAATCTTTAACTTTTACTTTTAAAATGTTTACTTCGAAATCTCTAACTTTCTCTTTTAGTTTAAGTTTCTTTTCAAAATCTTAACTTTTCTTCTTTTGGAACTTCGACTTATTTCAAACTTCTATATTTTTATTTCAACTTTCATTTGTAATCATCCGTATTTAACTTTTATTGTCGTTGTGGATTCGAATTTTGTAAATTATTGAGTTTACAGCACATTACGTTGGTTACCGAATGTGAGGACGAACTTAGATGACATAACGCGTTTCAATTGTAAGCTTCGCGCGAAAATTCGATAAGAGAAAGGGACGCCGAGACGGCCGAAATGTCCCTCACCTTCCCGCGATTCGCCGAGAGCTCCGCGCCAACCGCTGGCCGGCTGGCTGTCGCGCTGCAACTATAAAACACGGTGCACACGAGCGATTCAGTGCAGTCTCGCTCCGTCCATCGTTCGCACTCATCTTTCTCTTGACAGTCACGGTCTTGTACAACCTTTTGCTGATATCTGAGTAAACGAAAACTAAATCAATTACAGATTATTCTTTAAACTGTCCTCTCTTGCTCCTAGTCGCGGTCTGCCCACTCGCAGCGCCGCAAGTTTCCCTCTCTTTATTCTTAATTCAGGGGTCGGTAAGCTCGTAGGCAGCTTCGAAAACCTCACCCTCTTTCTCTCTCTCTCTCTCTCTCTTAGACCCGTAAGCTCACTCGCAACATGACCTTAATGGACGCTCATTTACAATTTTCTTTGTTCAGTTCAGTGGAAGCTTCTAATGTGTCCCCTAAGGGTTTGCATTTTTCTTACATCTTCTTTATTCCTTTACACACCCTCCACACACTTACTTGGTGGTCGAAGGGGGACCTACAGTTTAAGGTGGGTTTCGAACCACCAAGAGCAACAGCCTTAAGTACTTAGAGAAAACCTTTTTCTCTAGAGGTACCGGTCCCACGACTCTCCGGAGATGAACAACTCCCTTGCTAGGCTAGTGTTCACCGCATGGGCCACCGTGACTCTTCTAGAGTGCGAGGCGGGAATCGAACCCGCATGCCGAAGGAGTGGGTCCAAAGCCTACGCTTTAGCCCCCACGACCATCGTCCCACTACAATTTTCTTTGACTATTACTTAAATTTAACTGCTTGTTTCAATATAGATTTGACAAAAATATTTCTTCTTTACAGAACACTGCCTTTTCAAAGAAACCTGGAAAACTTGGTTATGTGATTGTAAAGCATTCTCAGTAAACTGTACAAGTCCTCTCGAATGTGAAGTATTTCCGCCAACGGAATTGATGTTTATGTACAACGAACGTGTCGATTTAATGCTAAAATTGGGTCTTCATGTTCAATTGAATCAAGAAAATCATATGTTTCATCAGAACCAAATGGTTTATGATACCACTGCTATTTATAATAATCCAGGACCTAGTGTTCGTATATTACCACGTGCTAGTCTCAAAGGACCTCGTGGTGGTCCAGTGTAATTCTGTCATATATACTATATATAAAACAGGAATTAAAGAATTTTATCTAAAAACTTAAATGATCAGCATGAAAACACAAACTGCATAATGTAAATTAAAAAAAAATATCTAAGATTTTAAGATATTTTACAGGGCTTTCTAAGGGCGATCGTACGTCAGGAATGAGAATCCTGAAAATCTTGAGAAGGTCAGGGAATTGTGGTATTCAGCGATAATTAATGAAATGTCAGGGAAAATTTAGATGAAGAAATCCTGGACATGGAAGGCGGAATTTTGGTATACGGCGAATACAACGCGAAAACGATATAGGGGTAATGAAAAAGACGGATGTTTTATTGTTAACTAGACAATTAATTTTTATTCATAAATCATCACTTCAGTGTAAATTTTATTTTAATTAGTTGAGATGTATGTATTTTGTAAAAATTAATTTTTTCCATAACTGAAAATAAAAAGACTATTAATTCTAATTAATAAACGAAATTGTTTAAATAATTTATTATTATTAACACAATATCAGTATAGATATCACTCCAGCATCTGTGGAAATAGAAATCAAAACTATTGATCATGCTAACTCTTCAAATAACCGAAAATAATTAGTTATTTTTCGACAAGATAAGAAATAATTAAAAAATTTTTTAAATTGTATTTTTCTAAAAAAAGATCCTCTAACGATCGCTTAACTGGGAATAGAACCACAGAAATTTCTATTGCTGGTCGGGTGCTTTCCCAGTTGAGCTATTAGAGAGATCAAAAGACATTTTTTTCAGAAAAATACGCTATCTCCAGCTAGATGTTGCATTGCAAGTTTTAAATGATTTCAAAAGATTTCAATGAATTGAAGAGATTTTAGGATATTTTAAAAAGGTCCAAAAAAATTTGAATAGATTTCAAAATTTAAAGTAATCCAAAGGATATTAAATATTGTAGGTAATTCTTAAAAATACAAAGTAATTTTGGAATAACTTAAGTAGTTTCTAAGGAAAAAAAAAAATTTCCAAGAATTTTAAAGATTTTAAGGTATTTAAAAAAATTCCAAAAAATTTTGTATCATAGGATTGAAAATAATTCAGGGTTTTTGAAAAACCTCCATAATATTTTAATATATTCGAAAAGTTTTCAAGAATTTCAAAAGGTTTCAAAGAATTTGAAATAATATAGGATATTCAACAAAACCACAAATTTTGAATAGATTTCAATAATTTGAATGAATCGCAAAGAAATTCAATGAAGGAATTCTAGGGGTTTTAAAGAATTTTTGAATAATTACAAAAAGTTTCAAAGGAATTCCAACGGATTTAAAAGATTGTATGGAATTGATGAAAATGCGTAGGAATATTCAAGATGCTTAAAAAGTTTCACAGGATTTCAACAAATTTTATAGAATAAGAACTATTACCATTTTTGTTTTACAAATTCTAAGAATTAAAAATAGATTTTAATATTTTAGAAATATTAAAAATTATTTGTAACATTTTATGACTTTTTTTTAAGTTCCAAGGAAAATTTAAGAGAATTCAAAATTTAAAATTGGAAGTTTCGTAATTGCTTAAGAAAAAGCTGCAAATTTTTCCAAAAATTATCTTTCAATTTATTTATCTGCAGCATCGAAACATTAAAAAAATTGATTCGATATTTTTGGTAAGGAAAATAACAGTAAAATTCAAATTAAATTCTCCTTAGAATTTTTTAAAATGTTGCTAAATTATTCAAATCTTCTATGTGATAAAAATCATATGAAACCAAAAAAACTTTTTAAATTGAAGTCAGAGCTTTGTTGAAAAGTAGAGCATGGAGACCCTGAATGTGTATAAATAATTTCAAGTTCACTGATACCTCGTCATTTCAAGGTTGTAACGAATGGAATGATGAACGTGCATTTTCATGATTAATTTTTAGCTGATTAATCAATTCTTTACTTTAAGTGATGTTCAAAATATTTCTTCATCCCATTCTAAGAAACATCGTTAGATTTCTATAATAATGAAAGAATTGGAAATATTTTAGAGGCATTTAAAAATACTCTAAGGATTTTTAAATAGATTTTAATAATTTGAAGGAATTCCAAAGGATTTTAACGGTTTAAGGGAATTTTTGTATGGTGTAAGGAATTTTTAATGGATTCTAAAATATTTCTAATATTTTCGGGTATTTAAAAATATTCTACAATCCTCTGAAGTTTTTTGAAATCCTTCGAAACGTTTTAAATATACTGAAAATTCCTTACGTTTTTTTAAATGCCATAAGATCTTTAAAATACTTTGTAATTCCTTTAGATTATTGAAATCTATTTAAAATTACTCAATATATTTTTGAGTGTCCTAAAGTATTTCCAGTCCTTAAACATCTTCAGAAGTCATTAAAAGATTTTTTAATATCTTAAAAATTTCTTTGGATTTTTTTAAATTCCTTAAAATCTTTAAAATCTTATGGAACTCGTTTAGATGATTAAAATCGATTAAAAAATTGTAAAAATTTTTCCAAATATCCTAGAATCTTGTAAATTCTTTTAAATTGTTTGAAATCCTATCAAACTTTTCAAATATCTTTAAAATTTGTGAAATTTTTAAGAATTCCCTATAATCTTAAAATCCTTTAGAACTTTTTCAAATCTTTTGAAATCCTGTAAACATTTTAAATCATTCAATAATTCTTTGGAATATTTAAGAATACAAAAAAGTATCTAAATTCACTCAAATCATCAAAAAATATTGAAAATTTTTTGCAGCTATTAAAAATACTCTAAGATACTTTCAATACTATGCATCTTTTTGAATTCTTTGAGACGTTTGAAATATCTTGAAAATCCCTTGGATTTCTTAAAAAGTCCCTAAAATCTTTAAAAACCTTTAAAATTCCTTAAACAGAAAAAATATGTTCAAAATTTCTTTATTTTTTTTTAAATATCCTAAAATCCTTTAAATTCTTTGAAAACTTTTGAAATCTTTTGAATATTTTTTAATATCTAGAAAAATATTCAAAAGTTTTAAAAATCCCTTAAAAGCCTTTCGAATTCCTTCAAATTATTAAAATAGAATTAAAATTTGTTAAAAAATTAAGAATTCTAGGCAACTTGAACATAGTGAAATAATAACTAATGTAATTTAAAAAATGGAAGAATATTTCAAGTATCCATTATATATTAGAAAAATATATTCGCCAAAAAGGAATAGATGTGAAAAAAAAGATTATCTTAAATATTAATTTATCATCTTAACATGAGTAAGGAATTAGAACAAAGTTTAAAATTTCAGAAAATAATATATCTATCTAGCATTATTATAATATAAGATTGTTGTTAACAATAATGATTTGCTTAAACAATTATGATCGTTAAATTTAATTAATATTTACCTCGCTGCAAGTGAAAAGTGGGCAAAAAGTTAAATATATTAGAAGAAACCTTAAATGGACCTCAGAAGCAGGTGAAGCATTCTTCTAGTTGAAGGAGATCTTTAAGAATCCCCTTAGACTCGAAAGGCCCGATCTAGATCTCTTCTACACGCTTCAAACTCAGACAAGTCCAGTGGGGAGGAGTGCCGTGCTGTTTCAGGTCAGGGAAGATTTGACCAGATGGGTCATCAGTTATGCTAGCGTAAAATTCTCCCCTACAGAGCTGCGTTATGAACAGGCCGAAAGGGACTACTTGGCAGTTAGTTGGGGTGTAAAGAAATTTAAACACTACCTATTTGGACGGCGTATCACTCTGCTCACTAATGCAAAATCATAAAGTGGTTGAACCAGTTCAAAGATACCAATGCCAAATTGGAAAGATGGGCCTGTCTGTTGGGTGAATAATTATAACTCCGAGACTATCCAACCTCCCAAGCAGAGTTACCCGAAGCCATGGCAAGCTCACCAGACGAAGAGGCTCTCGTAGTGACCCTTGACGACGGCGACCATTTCTGGCCTTACGAAAGCAAGTCTGGTTTCAGCTCAGAGGGTCCATACCTATAATGCTAACTTATATTTTCAAATCCAGCAGCATCAACGGAAGGGCAAAAGTCTGCGCAAAATCGCCCAACGATGGCAAGCCATGTCCGCAAACAAAAAAAGCACTGCTTAAGAAGACAATTTTCTGAAAAAACACAAGGTCGACAATTCTGGACTCTGGATCCTATAAGGAACCTGGTGGTTCATGTTGGTACCACCAGGCTCTCACGAGAGGGTTTTGTATGAGTTTCACGATACCGATGTGTCAGGTCACCCAGGCGGGGATGAAACTCTACGCGCCATCCAGGAACAGTTCGCCTGGGAAGGGATTCAGAAGGATGTTCGAGAATACGTCCGCTTTTGCATCCGATGCGCTTCATACAAATCGGCTCAAACCTATGGGAAGGTGCTACAAGGGCCTCGTCAGCGCCAAAATCCATGGGAGACCGAGGTCCTTGATCTTATGGGGCCCTAAACTGGATCGCCACGAGGGAAGACGTTTCTTTTGGTAGTAACAGACCTTTATTCGCAATGGGTGGAGGCCATCCCTATCAGTAATACCAAGACCCAAAAGATCATCGATCTTACGGAAGCGGAAGTTTTTAATCGTTTTGGGTACCCTCGAGCAATCCTTACTGATAACGGAACCCAGTTTACCGAAAAGCAATGGGAAGGCGCTTGCACACGGTGATGTGCTAATTCTTGGACCACGCCAATCTATCACCCACAGGCCAACTCAACTGAACGCCGGAATCAAGAGTTGAAAAAAGGGATTCGCTTGATACTGCATGCAAAGGCTCATTGTAATTGGGATCAAGACATTCCGGAAATTTTGTTTAACCTGCGGAACCCAAAAATGCCGCAACTGGAGAAACACACAGCCAAGCACTATTTGGCTCTTCCTTGAAAAGACCCGACGAATGGTTACTCCCTATTCCTCAAGCAAAAGACTCACAGCCCCGACACGAAGACATACGACAGGAGGTCCATGATCACCAAAAATATTACATCCAGAAAAAATACCATCCGCGACCGAGTCAGCCACCATGCTTCAAGGTAGGTGATTTGTTGATGGTATGCTGTTGGATAAAGCCCGAGGCATAAACGATGGATTTTCTCTAAAACGGCACGGGATATTTCCAGTCATTAAAACACTTGGTGGGGAGATTTACGTCGTAAAAATAGAGGACAAAGCCTGCAAAATAAATGCAATCCAGATGTGGCCCTTCTACCCCCGGAAGCGGCACCTGGAATCAGCAGGGATCTCTTCTGTCGACTCCTCAGCAATTAAATCAAACATCCTGTCGGCCCAATCAATAAAAACAGGGTACCCAAGCCGTCACATCAAACGTAAACCCCCGTAGCAGGTGGATATCGCGCGTTTGCCGTCAATCCAACCGACTGAGCCCGAATCCTACGATAACGTTGCCAATCACCCATTCAAACAGGTGTCATCTACTCCTGCCCTTTTGTCCGTATAACCAAGAAAATGCCTAATCGCTGAGGAAGATAAAAGACCCAGAGACAGTACCAGACCAATCTCGTTGCTGAATACGCATGGTGTTCTTGAAAACCGTAAAACGCCTGAAAAGTGTTCCTTCGTAACAAAGGGACTAGGGAAACCAGCGAAATCATCACCGAGAAGACACGAATTACTTCCTTCTAACGAAAGTAACAGGATGGACAGAAAGTTCGAGGAATACAGTAGCCAGAGGTATGACCATCATCAAGAAAGCAAAGTCCAGCCTCGCTACAGACTCCGCCCCTGGGGAGGGGGGTAGTGCTGCTTAATTTCAGCATCAAGGATCTCTTAGAATCATATTTCAGTGATCTAATCTTTTTACTTATGTAACCATGTTTGTTCTTTCCTTCAGTTTTAGGATACGCAAAAATACGAATGAATGTAATCAAAAACTGCGTCTAATTTATAAGCATTCTTCTTTCAGAAGGTTTGCTGTGGATCGAGGACAACTTAGGAAGGAAGCGGTGGTAAATTGCCGACCGCAAGTATGCGGCAATGTTAATACAACGACTAGATGTTCCTTCTTGCGCCCTCCTCGATCATCGTCAAAATGCCCTATGTCTCATATTAAAGGTTAGCTATGTAACTTTATTTAATCACTAATAAAGAAAGTTGGTTAAGCGAAGAAACGACACGACGGACAAGTAAAACGAGAATTTCGCCCGAGACACGGATTCGCCCAATCAGGGGATAACCCCTCCACCATGCGTGACTTGGAGCAATCGGTCGAATACCGGTCCACCGAGACCTTCCACCATCGAAATCCCGCCGTGGTGGAACCCGTGCTGACAGCTTCGCTCTAACCGGCACACGGGCCAAACGTAAGCCGCCCCCACCACATCCTACCCGACTAGTGCGCCGGCCCAGTCGATGATAGGCATAAATATAAGTGATTCACGCCACATCGACCACCTAGTCTATAGAAGGTCACACCAAGTACAGAACCTCGTCGTATGAACATCCTCCACCATTCTACCGCACTACGGCAGGATTGTTTATCTTTTGGTGTCGGAAACATTGTTCGAACCCAGAGGGAAAACGGTGCGCCTCGGGGTGCTTAACCCGTCCGGTCCCCTCGCTTCTTCGTGCATCTTCAACGATTAAATAGCAACTGGGACGCCTTTTGTCATCTGGAGTACCTAATCCTATTTCAAATTTTCCCGCCAATCCTGCTGCAGTGTGCTTACCTGATCCTGCCCTTCTGGACGTATCCTGATACTTATTGAACATCTTGAAATGCTACAAGGATTCAAGTTTTCGGCTACACTTGATTACCTAAGTAACTTATTCGCCTCGGAGCGAAATTCATAATCTCTTTTGTTGGGAAGATTTATTGTCGATCCCCGGCAATGCGAGTGGGACCTCTTTAGCCCAGGCCCGAATATCACTGACAACGATCCTGGTGCTATAATTTCTAATTTGGATGGAGTCTTAGTAGGAATTTAGTAGTCAGCTTGGTTGATCACATACTTCGGAGAGGATGTCGGAACAAATTATCACCCAGTTTAAAAGGAAGTAATTTGGTGGCCACCGAATTTCCATAGCAGTCACATCCCTGAGATCCTATTTCTACTGTTTCAACATTCCCTGACAACGCCAAATACATAGTCCCAATTCAACCAATCAGGATTCCGCCGGTCGCCAAAGAAGACAACAACGCCAGAAAAGTTCTCAACTTTCGTCCAGCAGCTTCTGGAGAAGCACGTGTCTGTGACCAGTACAGAATAATATTGTTTTAATTTATATAATTTCGTCATCAAATTCAAACCCTATCATCGGTATTGAGTGTATCCCCTGCGAGAATAGTTCCTGTCCGTGAGGTATAATTTCTTTTAACTTACCAGAAGGAAATTTCACTAAAATAGTGTGGCCTTTTGTTTTCCTTTTGTAGGAATTTAGAGTTTGTTTTAATTGAATTGGCACATTGTTTTTTTTTTTTTTTTTTTTGGAATATCCTTGTCTTTCGTTTGATTTGATATGTTTTCTCTGTGAAATATATATTGTAGCAATATTAATTTATCTTGTTCTGACGTTTTCCCCTCATGGTTTAATATGTTCCCCTATTCGATTGCCGTGTGATTTACTAGTGAAGTATTTTTGCGTTATTAGTCCTTTTTTTTCTTCCCCCTGATTCACATTTTATTGTCCTAATTTTAAGTGTATATAAGGTCCTATTGAAGTTAGTTCTTGATATTGTAAAGTAACCTCCAAAAATTAGGGCATAATTCTGTATCTAATTTCGCTATATCCGATGGCATAGTCTTGGAAAACTAGCCGAAAGATCGTAATTTGCACCATTCATTTTTTGCTAGCTATTTCCGCCATTTTGTCAAAAACCTTGTTGTCACCCTAAATCTTTTGTTTTCTTCCGACTTCAATTATTTCCAACTAACGACTTTATAATCTGAAACTTATACATTGGAATAAAAGAACCATGTATAATTTTATATGGACAATTAATTTATTTATGGTTTGAATATCAATTAATTTAAGGACTTTCGAGTTATAAAAACTAGCTCTTCTACCATTTTCCGAAGATGGGGCTGAGCTAGCCAAACTTTTGCTTTCCGGTTCACTATTTTTTTTTTTAACCAAATTTCAATTTAATTTATAATTTCAAATTATTTCCTATTATTTTCAAATGATGCGTGCAGGATCTGGCCCCCGAATTTATTGGATATCCTATTAGTGATATAGTTAAGTATAAATTTTAACTATAATTAAAATTAGTGTCGAAGTATAACAGACTCGTTTTCCATCAACAGGGTTGGTTATAATAGTTAAATATAAATGAGAAAAAACATCAATCCAGTGTCAAAATATGTATAAGTCCCTATATCATATTTAAAATAAATAATTCGAATTCTAAAAAAGATAAAACACAATTAATTCTAAATTTGAAAGAGAAACAGAACGTGCGTTCTGCTTTATATTGAACGCTAACTTCGAGTGAAAATAGCGGCGGACTGGGGACGCACAGTGGGGTGAAATTGGAAAACGAGGTTCAAAATGACATTTAGAACGCAATTATGCACCGATTTTAGAATTTGTTTTTTGAAAAATTCAGAACTAAATTTTTCAGAAACTGGTAAGAGTAGATTTTTTATTATTTTGTTTATTTAATTTTTATTTTAATGCAAACATCGAAAAAAATGTCGATTTTTCTAATTTCATTTTTTATCTTCTAGACAAA
>NC_046666.1:25173624-25200115 GCF_010883055.1 Belonocnema kinseyi
ATAACCCTTAATGTCGAGTATTTGTTAATACAATTTGTTTATAACAATTAACTATGCAAGTTAAGAATTTTTTTATATTTCTTAAACCCCTGTGCACTAAATACAAGGGACGAGAAGTATAAGAAAAATTTTGTCTAGAAGTTGATTTGGAAAATCCCATAAGGTGCATATAGGCGTCATCAAAAGTTAACATATGTAAAAAATCAATATATTATAGAGCGGCCATAAAAGTGCATTAAGATGTCCCATACATTTTGAATAAATAACTATATTATGGATTGCATTGGAAACAAATTAAATAAAAATTCCGTAATGAAGTTGTTGAGAAGAATATTCCTTTCCCCCGGCTGCGCCCTCATGCTAGTCCGCCACTGAGGAAAAGATGCATTTTGTTATTATACGATTCTTTATTAAAACGACAGTGATATTGTCTTTATCTGCATGTAGAATAAAAAGTTGTTCATTATTTTTAAAAAAAGTTATGTTTTTCTTATACTTTGTACAAAAAATTGATCTATCTGTGAGATTTTATTATTGAGGAAAAAATGTTGTGCCGAATTAAGGATTCGATGTCTAAGCATCACGATGTGGAAATAGAAATCAGAACTATTGCTTAAGTTAACTCTTTACTTAACAGAAAGTGATTAACGTCATTTTTCGACACAATAAAAAATTATTTTAAAAAATTTTCAAATTGTATTTTTCTGAAAAAAGATCTTCTAACGATCGCTCCACTGAAAAATATCATTTTAATATTTTTATTATTATATCCAAGAACAAATCAGAAATTCCCGAATAATATATCAAAAAGTAACAAAAAAAAATGGTACGTTAAAACTTGTGCACGTGTGCATAAGTTAGCATCACGACAATAGAAATTAAAAAAAAAACATTGTATACAAAAAAACTACCCCCTACATCGAAACTCAATTACTGAAAAATTAAAAATAAATCTTAGGCACTTTTGGGGCTCAAGATTGCTAAAAAAAATCCAAAAAACATTCATGCATTTACAAAAATTAAACATTTTAAAGTATTTTAAAATTTTATGTCTTTTTTTAATTCTAAGTTATTTTTAAGATATTTAAAAAACTAAACACGATTTTAAAGATGTCATAGGTTAAAAATAATTTAGGGTATTTTGGAAGACGTCTGGAATTAATTAAATATTTAAAAAGTTTTAGAAAATTTCAAAACATTGCAAAGATTTTTTAAAGATAATTGAATATTTAAAAAACAGTAGCAGCAATTTTTAATATATTTCAATCATTTCAATAAATTTCAGAAGAATTGAATGATTTTATGGATTTCTTAAAAATACTAAGAAATATTCAGGATATTTAGAAATTTTTAAATGATTTCAAAAGATTTTAATTTATTGAAAAAAACGTAGGATATTTCCAAAAGTCCCAATAAATTTTGAATGGATTGAAAAATTCAAAGTATTTTTAAAGGGTATTAAATATTGTAAAGAATTCTTTAAAAAATTCCAAGAAATTTTTTTAAACTTCTAGAACTTTGCAAGATATTAAAACTTTTTAAAAAAAATTTTAAAAGATTGACAAGAATTGAAAAGATTATAGAATGTTTAACAAAATTACCACCAATTTTGCATCGAATTCAATAATTTAAAGAAATTCCAAAGGAATATAATGATTTTAAGGGATTTTTAAAAATTCTAAGGAGTTCCCGAATTATTAAAAAAGTTTCAAAGAGTTACATGAGATTTTAAAGAAAAAAATAAAATTGCAATTTTAATCATTTACAGGAATTCCAAAGAATTTTCAAGATTCTATGGAATTTATAAAAATTCCAAATTTATAAAATTCAAAGTCAATTCTTAAATGGGTTTTTTTTAAGTTTGCTGAATGATTGAAATCTACTATGCAATAAAAATCATATTACACCAAAAAAATTTTCAAAATTGAAATCAGCGCTATATTTAAAAGTAGAGAATGATGGTATTAGAAAAAAAATTTTTTCTATAAAGTTTTAGGAAATTGGCTTAAATTTTCCATTATTTTCAAGAGATTTGAAAAGTTTGAAAGATTTTAAAAAGTTTTCAAAGCATCAAAAATTTCTTAGGTAATTTAAAAATATTACAATGATTTTTAAACAGATTTTAATAATTTGAATGCATTTAAAAATTCTAAGAATATTTTTAAATACCCTAGTTATTACAATCCTCTGAAGTTTTTGTAAATCCTCCGAAACTTTTTAAACATCCTCAACATTTCTTAAAATGTTTTAAAATGGCCTAAGATTTTTAAAATAATTTGAAATTCCTTTAACTTATTGAAATATTTTCAAAATCTGTTGCAATTTTTTAAGACAGCTCAAATTATTTTGAATCCTATGACATTTTTGAAATACTTGGAACCTTATGAATGTCTTCAAAATTCCTTATAACTTTTACCAATTACCTAAAATCTTAAAATTGTAATAGAATTGCTTTGAAATTAAATAAATCTATTTAAATTTTTTTGGAGTTTTTTATAAATACTCTAAAATAAATTTACTCCCATAAAACTATTCGAAATTCGTTAAAGCGTTTGAAATATATTGAAAACTTCTTGGTATTAAAAAGAGTTTCCTCAAATATTTCACTTTCATTGTAATTTCTACAAATTATTGAAACCCTTCAATATCTTTAGAAATTATTTGAAGCTTTTTTAATATCAAGAAAATTTCTTGGGATTTTTCAAAATTCCTTAAAATCGTTTAAATCTTTTGGAAGTCCTTTAGATTACTGAAATCAATTTAAAAATTCTGGCGAATTTTTCCAATGTCCTAAAATCTCGTAAATTTTTTGAAATTATTTAAAACTTTTTAAATATCTTTAAAATTTCTTGTAATATTTGGGAATTTCCTAAATTCTTAAAATCCTTTGAAAATCCTGTTGTTATCATTATTAATAAACTCTGAGTGAAGAGTTGAGAACACGCTTAATATTTCGTAAACAACCTAAACTTTCTAGCATAATTAAAATTTTTTGTATTCCTTAAAATTATTTTTATATATTTGAAATCATTTAAAGATTTTTGGTAAATACCCTAAAATATTTCCAATCTTTGATATCGTTTTAAGCATCTTTAGACAATTGAAATCTCTTGAAAATTCATTACAATTTACAAAAATTCCCTGAAATCTTTAAGACCCTTTGTATCTTAAAAATTGTTAAATGACCTAACATCTTTAAAATCATTTGGAATTCTGTCAAATTTTTGAAATGTTTTCAAAAATGGTTTGAATTTTTAAAAATTCTCTAAATTATTATTAATCCTATAACATTTTTGGAAATCCCTTTGTAATATTTTTCTTTAACGCAAGAATTTTCAGACGTTTTTAAATTTTTTGAAATTCCTTTCAACTTTTTTAATCTTTTGAAAATTCCTAAGAGTTAAAAATAATCTATTGAAATATTTAAAATTTACTGGAATTCCTTAGAATTATTGAAATCTATTTAAAAATCCTTGAAATATGTTTAAATACCCTAAAATATTCCTTTGACATCTTTTGAAACTTTTTAAATTATAGAAATCGATTAAAAAAATTTAGGAATTTTTTTTAATATCCTAGAATCTTTTTAATTCTTTCAAATCTTTTGAAATTCTTTCAAATATTTTTTTAATATCTTTAAAGTTCCTAATGATTTTGAGCATTCACTAAATTCTTTAGAATCTTCTGTATTTCTTTTAAATTGTTGCAATATATTCAAAGTTTTTAGGTATTTTGAAAAATTCCCTAAAACATTTTATATCCTGTAAATTTTTTGAAAATCTTTCAAGATTTGTTTAATGCATTGAAAATTCGTGTTCTTTTGTAAAATATCCTAATACGTAAAATATCCTAATATATTTTAAATCCTTTGAAATTGTTTAAATATTTTGAACATTTCTTTGAATTAAACAAATTTCTTATTTTCTTAATGCGTATGTAAAATTTCTTTGAATTTTTTTTTATTTCCTTATATCTTTTGAATTTTTTGAAATCTTTAGAAATCCCTTGAAAATTTTTAAATCATTCTCAAATTCCTTGGAATTTTAAAGAATTCCTTTAAATATTTGAATATCCTTAAAATTCCTTGAAACAATGAAAATATATTAAAAATTTCTTGAAATTTTTTTTTCAAATATCCTCAAGTGTTTTAAATTCTTTACAACACTAGCTATAAGAAATAAATTTGTAAACAAAATTTTCATCATTCACGCATTCCAGCCGAGATAAGGGTCTTAGGCAGAGATTTTGTAATCAGTACTGAAGGTTTGAAGAATTTATTTCCTTGTGTAACAATTAAGATTCTTATATACGTGATTAGGCCTTGAAACAATTAGACTTTCATGAATCAGAATATTAAAAAGTAAATATAAATAAAAAAGAATTTCGTATGCGAAAGCTTAAAGTTAACTAGCTAAATTTGAATTAGTTAAATTATCTAATTAGCAGTCAAATTTAACTAATTGTAGAATCAGGTACTCAGTTACTGATAATTTGTCAAAAATATCTAATCGAATTGATTACTTTCGTCTTGTCAGATCCATTAGTCAAACGCTAGACGCGGCGCGCCACCGGTCGCTATGCCGTACGGTCACGAAATTACTAATTCATTAGTCAAAAATCTACCAATTTGTTAGTCAAAATTTACTAATTAATCAGTCAAAGATGAGAAGCTTTCGAAGAGACGCGCATGTTCTTCAACGCAAATGTTTATTTTTCGAGACATCACTTTAAACCATTTTTTAAATTGCATGATGAGATTTATTTTTAATACTTATCACTTATCGCAGCAAAGAAAATACCTATCAATTAAATAACAAAATTACAAACTAGAAATCCTTTTTTAAAAGCGAAAATCGCCTATTTTCCCTAAGGTTGAGCTGGTCAACCAATGTAATCCCTGTTGCAATATAAAAAAATGAAGCGAGTTTCTGAGGTGGCGCAGATTATTCAATTAAAATTCACATTCAGAGTTTCAGAGCTTAAGAATTTATTGTTTTTATAAATAATTATGTTTCATACTCCGCGCTCAAACACACCGCTGTCAGTTTTGACTTTTACAGCTCGTACAATCCCATCATCTCCAGGTTTGACTTCAATTATCCTACCTAATCTCAAACGAAAAGGTGCAACATTATCATCTCGTAGTACAACGAAAGCACCTTATTTTATCACATCTGATTGAACGGTATGCCATTTACTTCCACATTGATTTCATTTAAATATTCAACATATCATCGCTTCCACAAATCTTGTTTAAGTTTTTGAAGGTGTCCCAATGACAAAGACAATTGATTATCAGGAATTGTAGAAAGATCATGAGATGGAATTGTTAAAAAAGTTTAACCAATAATAAAGTGACCGAGAGTCAACGCGTTGAAATCATTCGGATCCGATGACATTGGCATTAGTGGTCGTGAATTTAAAAGGGCCTCAATTTCAGTCATGTACGAGTACAATTGATCATAGGTAAATAAGGTTTCGCCTATTGTACGTCGCATATGATGTTTGAGAGACTTTACGACATCCTCCTGAAGACCACTAAAATGTGGAGTTCGCGGAGGTATGAAATGCCATTCGACTCCTTTATTTACTAAAAAGTTACTAGTTTTTTCATTTATGTCCTTTTGACTTGAGGAAATCAGAAAGTGCTTTCAATTCCCTATTCGCCCTCACAAAGTTGGTCGCATTATCGCTGTATAAGGCCTTGGTCTTTCCCGTTCAAGCAAAGATTCGCCTTAAGCACCCCAAAAAGGCCTCGGTGGTCAGATCTCCCACCAGTTCTATATGTATCGCCTTAACAGTTAAAAAAAATACACCTGCATAAGCCTTAATCTTGTTTCTATTGCGATAAGTTTTTTCCATTATGTAAAACGGCTCTCACTAGTCGGTTGTAGTATTTTCAAAAGGGCGTGCTATTGATACCAGCATGCATCATCTCCTCATAAATATCTCGGACTATCAGGTTAGTGAAAGGATAGAGGGTAAAAGGATGGGATGTTTTTGGTTATATTCGATGTCCGAATTTTTTATTCGCGTGCCCACCTTCAAGACATCATCTTCTAGGATAGGATTTAGCCTGATTATTTTTGATCCTTTTGGCAATTTCTCTTTCCTTGCTAATCGAACGCGTTCCTCCTGGAATGCTTCATATTGTGAGATCTCAACTATTCGTTTACTTGGAACTTGTAATTCCTTGACTAATAGTGGACTAGAATGATTTGCGTGTTTACGTAACTTTGCGTAGAAACGAAAACAGTAAGCTTCAACACGCAGCAACTTTTTAAGCGATGAATATGGATCACACAAATCGAATCTCTCGGTGGTAACAGTAGCCAAAACGGTAACATTCTTTTTCCCTGGAACGTTCTTGATCTGGAATAAACCATCGACCTGCTTAATTTCTGGTCGATTGAGACAAACCGGTGCCCTTCTCCACATTTTATTATTCAGAAAACCTGCAGCTAGTTGTCCTCTAGAAATAAAGTCTGCAGGCTTATCATTTGTATTAACGTACTACCAATCCGCATAATTCCTTATAACCTGTATCTGTACCACCCTGTTCGCCTCAAATACATTTAAGGTGTGAGGTGACAAGTTGATCCAAGTTTGGTTAATTTTTGTTCTTGATGTTTCCTTTACAGTTTTTAGAGCTCGCTTAAAGTAGTGTACTGCAAAGTTCCAACTTTGAAAGAGTAGTGGAGTTTACTGGTGCAACTCGAGATTTTGCACAGAACAGAACTGACTGCGTTTTCTCTTTATTGAACGACTGCAGATATATGCATACGCCGTAAACCTTTAGACTTGCATCAGAAAAACCATAAAGATGTAAATTATCTGAATTTGTAATTTTAACAGATCTTGATAAACTCAAACTGTTCAGAAATCTTAATGTACTTCAAAATTCTTTCCACAATGTGATGATGTTGATTGGCACAGGCTCGTCCTATTTAAGGTTTAGCTTCCATAACTCTTTCATTTGAATTTTTGTGTACACGATGACTAGTGCAACCACTCCCAACGAATCGTACAATTGAGCGATTTCTGACAGAATTACTCGTTAAGTAATATTACTCTCATCAGGTTTAACGTGAACTTTGAAAAAAAAGTATCTTCATCAGAGTTCCAGAAGATACCTAATGTTTTCGTGGTTTTATCTGGATCTATTTTAAGCCAAACATTATTGTAACCATCAGAAAAATCCTGTGGCAAGAATGAACTATTCGAAATCAACTCACATATTCGTAGTTTTCCCTTGTTAGTGAGTTAAATAAGCTCGTTTCTTAGTTCTTTAGCCTCATCTACCGTATCCGCTCCTGTAAGCAGATTATCTACGTAGAAATCGTTTTTCAAGACCACCGAAGACTTGGAAAAAGCTGATCCTTCACCATCCGCTAACAAGGGCAACAAAAAGCGAATCAACTGGCAAAATGCGGAGCGGCATATAAAGACATAGGACCGGAACCGCTATTGGGATTATTTACTTGCTGCATCGGCTGCCCTTATCGCTAGTAAAACCATGTTCAACTCAAAAAGGAGAAGATAATTAAATATAACAACCATTTAACAATAAAGACTTGTTTATTCGAGCATCTTCTTATGATGTCAGGTTATCGGTTTCTTTTAGTCAAATACCTATTTGAAAGAGCGTAGCATCAATTTCAATTACACATAATGCATTAAATCTAATTTAATCCTATTCATTGTTCATAAAGACGTTAACTTAATTTATTTAGCCGAAGTTAATACAATAATCTCAGTCTCACAAGTATGATTATCAATGCTGGCATTAGTTTCAATAATTTGGCCTGGTTAACAATAAACAGTCTTCGCTACCTCTGTTTTAACAGTAAAATTAAGTAGTTTTTACAATCATTAAAACTTCAGTCGCCCATTGGAATACGCAGTGTCTTGGATCCTTCTATGGAATACTAAGAGAAATTATGTAAAGAAGATGTTTTTGAGCCTGTACAGCGTGCCCGAGAAAAACAAAATAATGTCTTAGAGCCAACGCGGCGTGGCGTGCTCAAGAAATGCGCAAAAAGAAAGATCTCGGAACCTGTACGACGTACTTGAGCGACAAAGAAATGTCCAGGAGCCGATTCTGCGTGCGCAAGAGACTAAATAAATGTAAAATTGATCTCGGAGCCTGTGCAGCGTACCTAAAAAACAAAAACATCACAAACGTCTCGAAATTTGAGCAGCGTACCCAATGAATAACAAAGATAAAAAAATGGCTCGGAGCCTGACCAGCGTACCCAAGAAAACAACAAAAGTAATATTAAATTGACTTGTAGCCTAATCAGCTCACCCGAAAATAACAAGAATATCAAAATAGCTTAGAGCCTGAGCAGCGTACCCAAAGAAACACTCAAGGACAGTGATTTCGATTCTTACTAGGTACAACCACCTTAACTACGATTTCCAAAAAAATAAGGGTTATCCACACAAAACTGTGCAGGAAATTCGGCAGCAAACCTTTGGAGCTTATTTTTTAAACTGACAGAAATTTACAACACGATCAGTGAATCACATACAAGGCTGCATCAAGAGATCTTGGCTCAACTACCCAGAGAGCATATTTAAGGGTGTGGCACAATAGCCTTTATAGCTTGAGCGTCATCCGTTGCTTTCGTCACTTTTGTCTTCTACCTAGCTAATGTGTCACAAGCATCCTTTTACCAGATCGGACTTTTTTCATGCGCGTTCAAAGTTAGTACTTCAGCCTGCTTTTCCTACTTGATGTGACTCAGTAGGTCATCCGCTATTTCCGCTATTTTGCTTCGATGCAGGTTACATTGCAGTACATTCAACAAGTTCGGCGATTACCTTTGGCTCGATCTAGAGCATGTCTGTGGGCTTATCACTTGTCAGATCCTGAAAAATCCCTTGGCTGATACGTAGGTATTCCAGGTCTGCGCAATGGATAAACTGCACCTCAGAGTTGTAGTTTGCGCTCTTTTGTCCTGTCGTTCCACTCGACCTGTATCCTTCATCTGGTTCAGCTGTTCAACCACCCTACCTTTGTTTTTTATGTTTTGAGCAGCTCGTTCGGCGCTACATAGTGGGGCAAAAAAAGTACCTGTGTCAAGTCAATTTTTAGCTTACACTATTCATACGACTTAAACATTTATTTATTTAAATAAAACATTTCTAAATTTTGAAAATATTTTCATAATTAATTTTTTTACAATGTTGAAAAAATCATTATCTAACAGCAAAGTTGACAACAAATTTGCTAACTTTTCTCTAGTGCTATTTTTGTTAAAGTTCAGATTGATGAAAGTTTGGTTTAAAACTATGTTACAGATATACGGGAATGTTTTGCAGTTGGATAAGATGATAAAAAAATCTAACGGGTTACTAAAAAATTAATAAATAGAAATCTTTTTTTACGATTGGCAATGCTTACCTCATTGAAATTAATTTATTCTGTGTGAAATGTGAGAGAAATTAATGTTCCATTACCATTAAATCAGAATAGATGCTTCTTTCTGATAGTTTCCAAATTTTTATTAACAAATTCACATCCTGATGAATTTTTAATGAATAGGCTTAATTTTTATTTACGAAATCAACTATGGTTTTTGTATAGGGTGTCAACTAAGTGTCTTAATCCTCTTAATTTAAAATTATTCATGAATCCAAAATTTGACAAATGCCATCAAAATTAAATATGACGAAATTGGCACATACCAATATTTAATGAAATGTTACGATTTAAGTAACAGGCGGTTTTACAAGGCTTTTTGAGTCACGCAATACAAATATAACACCAATATTAAAAAATCGGGTGTCTGTATGATTTATTATTTATCACAGACATGAAATAATAATAAAGGCACCCAATGAAACCCCCAATACTACCTTAAAATATGGGATTTGCGGTACTTTTTATTCTTATCATGGAGTTTTACACATATTATAGACTTTTCTATACATTAATTTGGTGACCATTATCAACTTAAATTCGTGGTGATGACACGAAATTTTGTGTTGCTCTTAGTTAGTTAACCAAAAAGGTATATAAAAAAAATATTGGATTTATAGACAGATAAAACGACGTACGAACGTTAGCACAACGAAAAATTTTAAAATTTCAAATATTCGTGCGGATGACATGAAATTTTAATTTGAACGTAGCTGAGAAAATAAGAGGGTCAAACGAAAATATTGAATGTGTAAACAGTATAAGCGATACAGAAACCGTAGCAAAAATAAAAATTGAAAAATTCAAATTTCGGAGGGTAACCTGGGAACAAATTTCGACAAAATAAAAAAAGTTTTCACTAAATCCTTAGGGCTTTCAAAAATGAACTTTTTTTTCTTGACTTTTTTTATATCATACATTCTTTGAGTTAAAAATTTCAATTTAATTTTGGGGAAGTGGGGGATTTTTAGATAGGTCTACATCTGATTATTTTTCGAACTAATTCTTTCTTTTTCTACCTTAAAAAATTGTGTCAAACCAGATATCAATCTGAAATAATTTTCTTCAATTTAACAATTTAATTCTTTTGGAAAAACTGTGGGAAATATGAGAACAATTTTTAAAAAATTGTTCTTCTCAAAAAGAGGTTCCATAAGAATATGAAGTGATCACGTTAATCCTAAAAATTTTTATTGAAAATAGACAAGTTCCATTTTCTAAACTTAGTACTAATTCATGTTAGACGATTTCATCAATAAGATGTCTACAGTTTTTGTTTTCATAGTGATATGTCTTTTGAATAAATCACCAATTGAATTTTGAGGTAAAATTTCGCGGAAAGTTAAGGAATAGAAATTGTTAAAATTCTTTTTGGTGAAAATTTATTTACTATCTATAGGAAGTAATTTGTTGAATTGTTTGCCTTCTTTTAAGCGTCACAGTCGAGAGAAGGACATCAATCAGAGATTGGGTAAAAGTTCGAAGGTTTGAAAAATGTATTTCCTCCTATGAAAATTAACACTATTATTTACGTGAATGAGCCTCAAAACCAATGGACTTTCTTGAATCATGATTAATGATGAAAAAAAATTAAAATGGAATTCAATTATTTAAAAAAATCAAATTATCAAATTATTCAATTTTTTATTACAACATTACATTATTGATCTTAAAAACCCCAAAAGGCTGTAGCGAACCCTTAAGCATAACAGTATGTCCTCTTTATTCTAATCATGTGTGATTATTGAGACTGCTCCTAAAACTCCTAAAATCCGTCATTGGAGACCACGAATAATATATGAAAATTACAAAGGGGGCTTACAGGGTGAACATTACAGGGGGATGAGGAACTCTTTTGGGACAAAAAAAGCAAAAACACCCTTAACGAAAAAAAATTGCATAAATCGCTGAAATGAAGTGTACGCATTGAGGAATACCTTCAAACATTTTTAATATATTTTAAAATCCTTAGAATATTTATAACCAATCTAAAATATTTCGAACGCTTTTAAATCTATCAAAACATCTTTAAACTATGCAAATCGCTAGAAAATTCTTTAGAATTTAAAAAAAAAATCTTTCAAAACTTTAAGGTCCTTGGGAATTTCTTTAAATAAATAAAATCTATTCAAAACTTTTTGATAATTTAAAAAACAACCTGATATCATACTATGAAATTTTCTGTAATTCTTCGAAACTTTTTAAATATCTTAAAAATTCCTCGAATTTGTCTAGAAATCTTTTAAATCATTTAAATCTATTTAAAATTTACGGGAATTTCTGAAAATATCTTACTATATTCAAAATAATGTTTAAATCCTTTAAACTTTTTAAATCATTAAAAAATTCCTTTTAATTTAAAAGAATTTCCTGAAACCTATAAAATTCATTGGAATTCCTTCGAATTATTGAAATCTGTTTAAAAATCCTTGGAATGTTTTTGAACGCCCTAAAATATTTCTGATCCCTTATAATATTTTTTCAAGTTATTAAAATATATCACAAATTTATTTAATTTGGAAAATATCCCAAAATGTTAAAAATTTTTTCAAATCTTGTAAATTCCATTATAAACTTTTTAGTTTATTGAAAATTCCCTAGAATTTTTAATGTTTCCTTAAAATGTTTAATTTCTTTTAAATTCCTTTAAAACATTGAAATCCATTAAAATTTTTGAAGAGTTTTTTTAAATAGTTTAAAACATTTCCAGTTCTTTGCAGTTTTTTGATATCCATTGCAACTTTTTCAATATCTTTAAAATTACTGGGAATTGTAAAAAATTTCCTAAAAGCGTACAAATCTCTTGGAATTTCTTCAAAATTATAGAAATCTATACAAGATTTTAGTTAGTTTTTCAGAAATACTCTGAAATACTTTCAGTTGCATTAAATCTTTTGAAATCATGATAACGTTTTTTAAAAAATTACGAATAACATTTTTGGGCAGAATTTTGCAAAATAGGAAAAAGAGCCCAAAAAATAAAATTTTGATAAAATCTATAATATATCATTTAAATATTATTAGACACATTCACTCATTCGGAAAACCTAAATAAGATATGATAATAATCAGCATTCTTATCGGCTGCAATTGAAATGTAAACTTATGAAAAATTTTAATATTTTTTCGTGAAAATTTATTCACTAGCTATAGGCTTCCACCGCCCCTTACGCTTAATGTCTTGTTTATTCTGATAAAGTGTGACCATCGAGTCTGGCCCATAAATACGTTATTTGATACCAGGAAAAACATATAAAAAATTTGTAAAATTACGATAAAGAACGTTTATGTAGCATTAATAAATAAATTTCAGATAAAACATTTCGGAATTCTTTCAAATTTTTGAAATCAATTTAAATATCCTTGGAATATTTTTAAATGCCGTATAATATTTGCAGTGATTTGAAATCTTTTGAAGCATCTTTAGAATATAAAGAAGTGATCGAAATATAGTTAATATTTTTGGGATTTCCTGAAAAACCTATAAAAAACTGTATATTTCTTTGGAATCACTTCAAATTACTGGAATCTAGTCAAAAATACTTTAAATATTTTCAAATAAAAAAGATATTCAGATTCTTTTGGATTTTGTAAAATTCCTGATTAAAATCTATTTAAAAATCCTTGGAATATTTTTAATTACCATAAAATATTTCCAATTGAAACCGTTCGAATTATTTGAAATATCTCTAAAATTCCTAAGCATTTTTAAAATCCTTTAAAAGATTGTAAAAAATCGAAAATTTCTTGAAATTGTTAAGAATACCCTAATATATTCAAATTCCTTTGAAATATCTTTAATTTATCAAAAAATGTTCAAAACTTTTCGGAGTTTTTAAAAATAGCCTCAAATACTTTCAATCTTATGAAAATTTGTTTAAATCTCTAAAACTTTTAAAATATCTTGAAAATTCCGTGGACTTTTTAAGAATTATCTATGAATTTCGGGAAATTTATAGTAGGTTCTTACAAATTATTTTTATTATTATCACGAATTAACAAAAGTTTTATAAATTCCCGAAAATGTATAAAAATGTCTAAAATTTGTTTTTTAGGTAATTTATGTCAATTTAGCATATTTACCAGTAAGATAAACATAAATGACCTAAAATTTACAGAAATTTCCGGAAATTTAAAGCAATTTTTAAATTGAATTTTCAGCAACTTCTAAAAAATCCTTTCAAATTTAAAAACCAAACTTAATCTCGTTTGGTAGAAATCTGATCTTTTCTGAAAAAAATGGAACTGGTCGGAAAAAGAATAATCTGCTTAGGTTAAGGATTCATCTATTTTGTTACAAATATTGTTTAGTAAACATATCAATTATTACTGTTTTCGTTAAAATGTATCCTTGTTCATATACAACTGTTTTTCCTTAAAACAAATTTTGTTGTTTTAAAATATCAACTATTATATTTATTTTAATAATTAATATTTTTTAATGGAAATTTGATTATTTAGCTAAAAGTTGCGGAGACCTATATTTTTTCTGTGTGTATATTTGTATAATAGATTTTCAAGTAAATTGAATTCATTAATAGGGGTCTGCATTAAACCGTCGGCTATGACAAATCAATTCTTCACTGTGTAGTGTAGAAATCTTAATCCCAATTTGAAGGAAAATAATTTTTTTGATTGAGTAAATATTGTAAATATTTATTTAAATAAAAAAAAATAAAACAGTTCCCTAATTTTCATTTTCTGCTTAAAAAATCTTATTGGTCGCTGGCCACTACATTGGTTCAAAAAATTTCAATTTTTGACAAGAAAAATATTTATCTTTGCCATCAGCCCCATATAGTGTAACTTTTATTTTTTATTTAAAAAATACCTTTTTGCAAATTTCATTCATAGACATCAAAATTAGATCAAGCGACTTGAGTTTCCAAAAAACTTCAAAATGAAAAAAATCGGGGTTTTATAGTATAGAATGCATGAGAGGGGACAGCGTCAAAGACTTAATGAACCTTGTTTTTCAACAAATAATTTAAAAAAAACTATGTAAAGTTGTTTCATCTCTGAAATTAAAAAAAATTGGTTAGGGAAATGTGTGTGTTCGAAAAAAAAAAGATTTTTCAATAAAATTTCTTTAGGATGTATTAAGGCCAAAGTGCCTTCTTAATAGGTTACGAAACTCTTTTCAGCAGACAGATTGTTTATTATTTTCTATTAAAAAAAAATTTTTTTCTCTAAAAAAAAGGTCAATTATGCTTTTAAAACCTCCCTCTCCTATATTTCTTCTCCTCTACTTTCTGTGCACCTACTTGCCTACCTGGTCTTATTAAACCGGCACACAAAAAAAGTAGTCTGCCCGGCAGACAAAACAATCATATCTATATGTTTTTTGGGTCGCTGAATCCGAATCCTGTGCCCAAATAACCCAGTTCGTTATCATTTTTTAAAAAAAGCAAAAATATATAGTAAATGACAATCCCAGCCGAGAAAGATATGGGATTAGAAGTTTTTCAATTTTAATAAAACGTTTAGTAAATTTGTGCGACAGTTTTAGGGATTCAGTAGCCCCAAAAAAATAAATAAAAATAATTAAGTCCTCTTATCCTTAAATCATTTAAATTCCTTGGAATCTTTTGAAATCCTTTAAAGTTTTTAAGTAATTTCAAAATTCCTTGGAATTTTCAATCAAATGCGTTTTTCGATAAAAAAATTCAGCAACCTGGGTTATTTGAACCTCGGATTCAAATCCAGCGACCTGAAAACAAACAGATCTGCTGGTGTAGTCGACCAGACAGACAAATATTTTTGTTTTATGTGACAATAGAATGTGGGACCCGTTCATTTTTCGGAACGGTAAAAATTAAGATAGGTAAAGTTTCAGAATGGGTTATAATAGACAATGGTAAAACTTAGGAACAGTAAAAATTAGGAAAGAGCAATAAGTCGGAAATCTAAAACTCTGAAAGGTATTTTTTCGGAAACCAAAGAAGAAGAATGGGTGAAAATTCAAAAGCGTTAAAATTAGGAGGGTGAAAAATTAAGAATATGTAAATATACGGAGAGGGAAAATTCGGAAAGTTGAAAAATTCGGAATTGTTAATAAATATACCTATTAGCAGGTGTATAATTAATCTTTTATGGTAACAAACAAATGTTTATAGCAGTGAATTTAAATATCATATCATAATAAATTTATGATCTACGTTGAAAATTGTTTTTAAATTAAATAATCATTAAAAATAATTATTTTTTCGTAAAATATTTAAAATGACGGATATCATAAATTTATTATGATATGCTATTCAAATTTACTGTGATAAATATTTGTATGCTACCATAAATAAAAAAACCATAGACCTGCTAGTAGCAACATTTATTTCCTATTCCGAATTTTTCTACTTTCTGAATTGTTTCTCTCCGTATATTTACTTATTTCTAATTGTTCACCCTCCTAATTTTAACGTTTTCGAATTTTTCCCATTCTGCTTCTTTGGTTTTCGAATAAATAGAGATTAGGGTATCTTAAAAACGCTTTTTTGTGGAAGGCAACGATCCCCCCAATTTCATTCTAAATCCGAAAAAAGAAATTCCATAATTTTTTTTCTCGATTTTAGCAGATTTGAACTTGAAGTTTCCCATGTAAAATGCATGGAGAAAATCACTTATTTCAGTTTTTGGAATAATTTTTAGGGTGCTAAAAAAATGTGACGGAAAAGTATGGGGGTCGTTTAAGAATTATCCAACAAAGAATTTTATGTATCAAACATGTGGGTTTGACATCCCTAACACACACCCACGATTACCTGAAAACTACTCTTAAACAAAAAATTTCAATTCTTAATGAACTCAACATTTTAAGCAGTGTATTTTGTTTTCTTTTACTTAAAATTATTAGTATTGGTCTCGTTTGAATATTTATTATACTTTGTTAATTACTTTTAAATTATTCAAAGAACTGGAATTTTTTTGAATATTTTGTTCGAAAATTTATTTTTCCCCTTTAAGTTATTACTATTAGTCTAGTGGAATGTTCAAAAACCTTGGTTAATCAATTTTTAACAAAACAAATGGAATTTGTTTAAATAATTTTTATTTATTTGTTTTTTCCATTAAAATGATTACTATTGGCCTAGTGGAATATTTATTAACATTATTTCATCAATTTATTTGTTTAAATAAAGGGAATTTTCTGAAAATAAATTCGTTTCAATTTTTTTCAAATAAAAATTATTACTCTGGGTATAGTGGAATAATTATCAGTAGCATCTAATTACTGGTAAATAATTAATTTAATAACAATTAATTTATCAGTGATATTTAAGTAATAACTTTTATTTAAGGAATATAATTAATCGAACAATGTTGATAAATTAATGGTTTAAGATGTTAATTTTGTTTGTCTACTTGGTCATAATCAATATTATTGAAATATTGATTAATTTTTTAAGATTGCGAATAAAACGCTCTCTTGCTCCGCTAGGATATTTTAATAATATCCTAATATTATAGACTGGCAATCTGAAGGACCTGGGCTTATATCCCAGCAATCTTATGAAATTTTTTAATCACTTGAATGAGTGTGATTCCGTCTCTGGCTACAGACAAGCTGAAACATTCTTTGGCTCAAAGCTAAACCCTTACCGAGCGCAAGAAAAAGTTAAGCTCGAGAGGAATAAAGTCAAATTTCTAACAGACATGTTCATAGGACATGAAAACCTCCGGTATCACAGACATAATATAGGGCTTGTTAAAGTCCCCTCTGTCGTCTGTGCGGAAAGAATAATGAGACTTCCAGTCATATTCTCTGGCACTGTCCTGCGATTGCGGGTACGTGTGACACTCACAGGCAGTTACTGCATCAATATTAACCTGAAATATCAGCCAACAACGTGGTTGTAGTCCTCTCCTGATGGAGGAGGCTTTAGGGTCATGCTTAAGGCCTATAAGGGGACACAGTGGGATCACCCAAGCGTCACGGGCTGTGCCAGTCTTGACGAAAAATATTAATGAATGAATGAAAAATCTTGTTAAACAAAACCAGAATCCTACGACCAAACTTGGACCACAACGAAGAAACGAAAACCAACAATCTTATTGTAATCTGAAAAAACAAAGAAATATAAAATAAAATTTGATCAATTTGATTATTGGACATTAAATGGGATTTTTAATTTGGATTTTGGTCTAATTAAAATTATTTTTTATTCAAAACTTTTACTTAGGTCAACCCGGTTATACATCATAGCTACGGACCAAGTCCAATGACTGATGAGATAAAGATGTTATAAGTCATTCCAGTACGATAATATAAACCTCCTGCGATGATGTTGTAGTTGCAGCCGCTAGCGTTGGAGGTTAGAGTTGAATTATTTTTATTTGATCATTTTGCACGGGACTGTCCCGGTATATATCATCAGTCACGGACGCATTCTATATGTCTGCCCAGACATATTGGACAAAGCCTGGTTTTTACCCCATCATTGACGGACTAGGTTGCAGTCAAGTGCACTATGGGGGGACCTACAGTTTAAGGTGGGTTCCGAACCACCAGAACCTCAGTCAAGGTATTTTCAAAAATTTCTAGAGGTACCAGCTCAGGGATCGAACTCCGGACCACTGAGGTGAAGTCCGAATGTCTAACCAACTGAGCCAACGAACTAACCGACCAATTATTATTATTATTTTTCCAAACTTTTATTTAGGTAAACCCTTTCCATAGGGAGAGGACCGCAGCTACGAAAGAGGGGACTTTCTTCAAGCCCTATATTATATCTGTAGAATCGGAGATTTTCGTGTCCAATGCAAATTTCTATTTGGACTTTGACTTCGTTTTTCCCGAGCTTGAGTTATTCCTTCGCTCAGTGATAATTAAGCTTTGAGCCCAAAAGCGTTTGAGCCTGTCTGCAGCCAGAGACTAAACCCCACTAATTCTGATGTTCCTCGATCAGCAAACTGTTAATATCTTCAGTGACGAACCTACTGGAAATGACTAAAACTGACTCAGGTCCAGTGAAATTTTCTTCTGATGCTGGTTATAAGCTGGCCTGCCTGATATTTCATTGCCCTTGATTTTCCTGTGCCCAGGGATGCAAAGCAGAGTGACTGAATTGCCTGTGGCAAACTTATTTAGTGCCTGAAAGCACTCACAAACTAGTAGCGACGTGGTCACTGTTTCATTTAGAGCCGTGATGGGGACTCTGTTGTCTGAGCAAATATGAATTTTTCTTTTATTGTTATACTCCTTGGACTTGTAGGCGCGTTCTAGCATGGCCCTAATCGAAAAATGTATATTATAATTGTAGCATTGGACGACATCGCAATTATGAAGCCTATTCGATTCCTTCTACGAGATAAACCGACACCTGCGTTCTCATTGTTCCTGGAGCCATCTGTAAATGAGTTGTCTTCATCACTGGGCAGGTGTTCCTTACCGCTAAGCAATTTCTTTTTCGTGGATAGGCTAACTCGATACTTTTTGTTGAAATTATAGCGAAAAGTGGATATTTTGTGCCTGAGCATGCTGAGTGTCGTCCTTTTAGGAATGTTGATTGGTATCCGCACCACTGTCGAGATACTTCAATCGTTTACCATATTCAATCTCCAAGCCGCTTACGAAGCCACGGCTTTGATGCTCAGATGAAAAAGCTCCAAGCCTACGAGTTTCCCCAGAGCAATCGTGGGAGCGGACTTCAAGGCAACAGCAATGCCTCTGAAAATCTGTCCCCTGATCCTTTTCAATCGAGGCTTTACAGTATACAGTTTGACCCTGCTCCAACCTAGCACCGCCGCATAGTTTAGTCTGACTGACAGGATCACTGTGTAGATCTACATGATTGTCTCCGGTTTCAAGTCGAAGCTTTTTTCTTTGTCTTTCCTACATTGCGAAAGAGTCGCTACTAGCTTCTTGCACTTGTTTTTCAAGTGCTCGTTCCATTACAACTTCTTATCCAGAATTACGCTCAGATATTTGGCTGGTCCTTTTATTTCCTGTTGTTGTCCAGTCAGTTTCAATGCACTTGTAGTTACCTACTTATACCTACTTCTGAATACAACTGCATCCGTCTTACTCGGATTGACAAGGCACTACGGCAGGGGTGATAAGACAACTCCCTGCAGACATCCCGAGTCAACGGTTCTACATAAGATGGTATGGACCTTAGTCGTAGTTAGATACCTTTTGGCCAACATATCACAAATCCATTGCACGAATGCAGTAGACACATTGTATGCGGTCATAGCCACCCTGATCATCTCTCGAAATGTATAGTTAAAGGCTTCTTCGATGTCCATTAAGGTTTCAATCGCGAAACCTTTCTGCTTTAGTTATCCTTCGATTAGGTTAACTGATGTGCTAAAGGCCGTTTCAGTCGAGTGAACAGTCCTATAGGCGTGCTGTTGTTTGTGACTTGGCATGCGTGAAAAGAGCTTATCGCGGATATATCTGACCACGTGTCTTTTCACTATTTTTAGTGGGCAAGATGTAATACTAATTTGATAGAAATCTTTGTGTAAAGTATGACCGATCCTGCCTGCTTTGGAAAATGAAAACTACTCTCGCACCCCTCCATGCCTTTGGAACACAACCCAACATCAAACTAGCTATAGCAAGTGTCATAATGAGCCCTATGGTGATCTCACAAGCCCGTGTAAAGAAGACTGGACATATATAATCCATACCAGAAGACTTGTGAGGACTGGAAAAACTTAGGGTCTACCTAACGCTGGCTGGGGTAACATCTCGATGGCTAGCCGCCGCTTCGGGCCCAGTTAAGCTACAAGCGGTTTTCATTGCTTTGTAGGTGACGTTCCTTCTTCTCCTAACTTTGTAAAGCCCAAAAAATGTTCCTTGATCAGGTACGCCTTGGTATCACCTACAGACTCTGAGTATCACCCGCTGGGCAATTTCAGAATTTCGAGAACAGCATCCGGATTTCAAGAAAGCAGCTTAACCAGTCTAGCCGCCTCTGTCTGCTTATAGGGATCCTTTCAACCATATCCATACTCATGAAGGCCAAAGTACGTTTCAACCCTATGTCCCACAGCCTAGGCCCTTTTTCGCAATCGTTTGAAACTTTTTAAATATCTTAAGCATTCCTAATGTTTTTTAAAATATGCTGAAATCTTTTAAGGGCACAACTTGATTTGAAAGCTAAAAAAACACCATAATTTTAAGGTAGGTAGACTGGAGGCAGGGTATCCTAACAACGGCTTATCTGAAACAAAAACTCAAAGTGTTTTAGTTTCAGTATGACAGTAGCTGGAAAATGAACTACGGATATTGATTTATATCTACAAATAATAAAATAGTGGTCGAAATGAAAACAATCAAAAATCAATTTAAAACGCTTTTTCTGCACTGTTTTAGTAAAAAAAATAGGTAAAACTCAAAATTATAACTCCTTCGTAGTCCTCCTTGTCTTTTTGTATGTAAAATATATGCTGAAATTTTTATAAAAATCGGTTTATTCGTTTTAAAGAAATCGTTCCTCCCGTTCTAAAAAACGTTGTTTTGAGAAAAACGCGTTTAAAGTAATTTTTAATGAAAAATCATGAAAAAATCTTACCTCTATTTGATCAGCGATGCCTGGACCGTACATACCGCCTTGTGCTTGTTCATAAACTTCAATTTAGTTAAAACACACACTTCAACATACTTCTAAGCGGGTTGTACCCTTAAATTCTTTTACATTTTTTGAGATTCTTTATAACTCTTTAAATATCTTGAAAATTTCTTGGAATTTTTAAGAATTTCCTAAAATCTTACATTCCATTGAAATTCCTTCAAATTAGAGATAACTATTTAAATTTCGTGGAATTTTTTTCAGTAACGTAAAATTCCTTGGAATTCTTCAAATGTCCTTGACTCTTTTGAACTTTTTGAAATGTTTGGAAATTCTTTGAAAGTTTTTAAACCATTGAACAATGGTTCGGCATTTTTAAGAATCCCCTAAATTATCGAAATTCCTTTATATTTTCGAAAAATATTCACAATTTCTTGCAGTTTTTAAAAATACCCTAAGCTACATTTAATCCTATGAAACTTTTTTTTAATTCTTCGCAACTTTGGAAATGTATTGAATATCTCTTGGACTTCTGAAGAATTCCCCAAAATACTTTAAACCTTTTAAAACCTTTGAAACACTAGCTATAGAAAGTAAATTTGTAAAGATTTTTGTCATCACTCACGGATTCCTGGAAAGGCAAGGGCATTAGAAAGAGCTTGTGTAAGCAATACTGAAGGTTTAAACAAATTATTTTTCTGTATAAGGAATAAGATTCTTATACACGTAAATAAGCCTCTAAGAATTATACTTTATGAATCAGAATAGTAACAGATAAATATAAATAAAAAAGTATTTCATATGCGAAATCCTTGCATTAATAGTAATTAATCAAAAATATTTATTAATACAAACTGACTTAATTTAATTAAATTTAGTTATTAAAAAAAATTGTCAAGTTATTCAAATTTTCATCATAATTGAGAAGGGTCCTTAAATTCTTCTGTGAAAACCACGAAATATATATAAAAATATTTTTAAAAATTTGGACGAGGAAAACTTGCGGCAAAAAAGCAAAAACACGCCTAACGAAAAAAATGGTTCTAATTAAATGTGCGTATTGAGGCATAAAAGTACAAAGATGTAAACTTATTTAAATTTTCGTCACAAACATAATTTTAGAAATAAGTTTAATCAGGGTAATTTTTTCCGGAAACGTAATGAATGCTACACAATTTCGCAAAAGTAAAGCAACATAGCGAGTGCCCATGAGAAGATTTATTCGAATCAGATCCATGTTTTTTTGTAAACACTGTTGGTATGAATGCGATGAGGAATTTTTTATTTCAATAAGGAAATATTCGATGACCATGAAATGTGCATTATAATAGCCCTATTGGGCAACTTTGATAAAATGGTAGGGAAACATTTTTTATATAAAAAGCGAGAAAACTAGAGGAATATTAATTTATTAAGTTACTCTAATTGAAAGTAACTTTATTAAAAAGTTTGTTAACAATAAACGAAATGCGATTTTTATTGATTGTTTTCCTGCGCTACCTTTTTTACAATTGTACATGTGCGAGTGATAAGGGTAAACAATTAAGTGTTGAATCTAAACCTTATATTCCTCTAAGACAACAACAAGAAGAATTTAAAAAAGCGCAAGAAAAAATATACGCGGCCGAAATACGACTACAAAAACTAGATCGAAATATACTAAGAATACAAGGACGAGATCGTCAAAAACGAGTAGAACAACTAGAGGAAAGACAAAAGCAAAAATTTATGAGTTTAACACAAGCTCGCAGTGAGTTTAGGAACCTATTTTTATGACACATGCATGATTTCTGCACGGAGAGAAATTTAAAAAAAATAATTCACCGTAATGCTTCTTGATTTTATCACGCTTTGGCGCGAGAACTAAGATCACAGAAGCCTTGCTTTTAAAGCATTGGTCTCAAATTTTTAAGTATTAGTGAACGCTTCTGTTCTCTGCAGTCGTGAATAGTTAGCCTCAGGTCACCATAAATTACCTGTAATATTACCATAAATTACCGAAAATTTCATTGATTTCCGTAAATTTATAAAAAAAATTTAAGTTGAATTTTAGGTAATTTGTTATAAGTTAGCATAGTTACCTGTAAATGAACATAAATTAACAAAAATTTGCAGACATTTTTTGAAGATTTTAAGGAATTTTAAACTGAATTTTGGACAATTTATGTTGAGTGACCATAAATTATGAAAAAAAACTTGTAGAAATGTATCAAATGTCTAAAATGTAATTTTGAGGAATTCAAAGTGAATAATTGTATTAACCTTTAAAATGCTTTTCAAACATTTTGGAAATTCAAAAAATTTTTAATTTAATTTTAAACATTTTTATGGTAATTTCTTATAAATTACCTGTATTATTACTATGAATTACCAAAATTTCCATTAATTTTAAAAAATTTATAAAAATGTTTGAAATTTTTGGCAATTTCTAGTAATTTACCATAAATGACAAACCATTTCAGAAATTTAGAAAAATTTTAAGATTGAATTTTGGGTAGTTCATGGTAAATTATCATATTTGCCTATAAAATTACCATAAATTATTGAAATTTTTCAGAAATTTTCTAAAATTTAAACAAAGTTTTTAATTTAATTTTTGGCCATTTGTGGGAAATTATCATGAATTACAGAAAATGTTTTAAATCCCGGAAATTCATATATAATCTAAAATTTAATTAACAATAATTTATGGCATGTTACAATATTTACCTGTAAAATTACTATAAATAACCAAAAATTTCCAGAATCTAAAGAACTTTTTTAATAGAATTTTGGAAAATTTTTAGTAAGTTACCATAAACGATCCTTAAAATTATCGTTAATGATACTGCCTTTATTCGAAATTTAATATGGGCAGAAATCATGACTGTGCTATTAGATAAAAACTTAGGTGGTTGGTTCTAGTTATTTTAAGAGATTTTGGAGGTTTTTGCAATGTTATTAAAACTTTATTATAATTGATTAAAAAGATAGATTACTTTATATCTTTGTGTGTACTTTTTCATCAAAAAATGTTTAAAACTTGATTTGCTTTATGATGAGCACCATAACATTTGAAACACTACTTTTCGAAAACCACAATAATATATTTTGAGAACTGTTTTTTTTCAAGTGTAACTCTTCGGCAGAAAATAATTTGTTTTGGTTGAGGATTCATCTTTTTTGTTAAAAATATTTTTGTTGTAAGCATATCAATTATTACAGTATATTGAAAAGATTTGGATGAAAAAATTTTTTGTTATCTTGAAATATTAACTATTATATATATTTTTTAATTAATCGTTTTCAATGAAAATTCAAGTAATCGGTTATAAATTTTGTAGGCCTAGATTTTTCCTATCTGTATAATAGCTTTTCTAATTCATTAAATTCATTAACAGGGGTCTGCGTTAAAAAATCGGATAAGACAATTGAGAACTTCAAGTGGAAGTGTAGAAACCTGAATCCAGAAGCGCAGGAACATCATTTCTCTAATCGATACCTGGCTGAGCGTGAGTTAAATGATTGCTGTGAATGTTTATTAAAATAAAAAATGTTGTTATTTTTAAGCAATTTTGAATAAAACTAAAGTATCCAATCATAGGAAAAGTCATAAAACGTTGGCGCCCCAAAAAAACTTGTTCGGGGGTAGCAGCGTTTTGAATATCTAAAAGTTTCAAATTAAACCGTCGGCCCTTCTAGGGTTGGCATGTATTATCCAAATTACTGTCGCTACTATCCGAGTATTATCCCAGAAATGTAAAAAAAATTGTTTGGGAAGATTTATTGGTTCGAAAATGTTTTTTATATTAGATTTTTTCAGGATCTATTAATCTCAAATTACCTTGTTAATAGGTTACGGAACCCTTTCTTGCAGACTTTTTGAATATTATTTTTAAAATTATTTTCTCCTCTTTCTATACATTTTTTCCTCTACTCCCTCTACTACTACTTGCCTACCTTGGCTATTTATACATTCTTATCAGAGAAGGTATTAGATTTGCTTAAAATTGGACCCCTACCCCCTAGTTTTTGTCAGAAGTCCACGTTTTGATACTCCCTGAATCCGAAAAACAGGTTTTTACGAATGTGTATGTCTGTATGTCTGTCTGTGAAAACGATGACTTTTGAGAAAATCAATCTATTAGATTGGCCACGATATGAAAAAAGTGGAGGGAAGAAAAATGTCGCTTTTTGAAAGAACTACGAGATTATCATAACAACTTTTCGAATTTTTTTGAAAAATCAAAAGTTCAAATTTTCACAGCATACAAAATAATAAAAAATCCAAAAAAGTAAATTTTTCGGACAAACTGTGCAAAGTACGATAAAAGATGACAAAACAAAAATTATGCATTTGAAAAAGATCCACAAATTCGTTATTGAGCACTTTTTAATAGAAAGGGTAGTTTTGGCTTTAATCATGAAAAAAATTATTAATAGTAAAAAAATTTGCCTGCTGTTTGGGTACATTCTTAACACAACTTTTGTCTTTTAATTTTTTTTTATTGCGTGTACGGGGTTTAAAAAAATTAAAGTTCGTATGTTTCTAATGCTATTTTTTACGATTAAAACCAAAAACAGACCTATCAAAAAATTATTCATGACAAAGCATTTTTACATTCTCATCAGAGAAGGTATTAGATTTGTGTTTGCCCGGAGGTTTATAGTATTCACAAAGTTGAAACATTTTATTCTGAATGACTTTTTACATAAAACTAAACATTACCAGAGATAAAGTATTAAAAAAATTCCATTAAAGAATTCGCATTTTTTCAAAGGGGACAATGAAAGTACGTCTGTTTTAATACAAATGTAAGTTATGAGTTATAATAAGATACATTTATAAAAATGATAAAAAATTTCATAAATAAACTCGAGTACGAAGCGCGAGATACGTGATGAGAATGTGCTCGTTAAGGACGAAGGAGCTTTAACAAAAGAGAATTCACAATTGCCAAATTACTGTTATGGATGCTTTCAACTTAAGTTTTAAAAAGTCTATGTACAAAGGTCGAGAGTGTAGCGCGAGGTAAACAAATTATGGAGCGTGAAGTGCGAGAATCAAAAGTCGCGCGCCCAAGGCGCGCTCAAACTTGCGAGCGAAGGGAGCCGCGCGCCTGGCGCGTTATGAGAATGACCCCGCGAAGCGGGCAGATTCTTTTTCTTGAATCACCCCAATGGATACTTATTGATATTTTTTCTCAACTATTACTTGAATATAAATGTTTGTTTTACGAGGGTAGTTCAATAAGTCCTTAGAATGAAGTATAAAAACAATTTTTTTTGGGTAAATTTTTTTTTATTTTTCAACATAATCTCCTTGGAGCTCTATACACTTGATCAATCGCTTTTCAAGTTTTTTTAATCCTTCAGAAAAGTGCGTTTTCGGAAGTTCCGCAAAATAAGCACTTACAGAGGCAATGACGTCTTCGTTGTTTGAAAATCTCTGTCCACCGAGGCATTCTTTCAAGTTTGGAAATAAGAAAAAGTCACGGGGGGCTAAATCTGGTGAATACGGTGGGTGTTCGACCAATTCGAATTTTAGTTCTTCAATTTTAGCCATTGA
>NC_046666.1:25200215-25217695 GCF_010883055.1 Belonocnema kinseyi
AGCTAACTCACGCACTTTTAATCGTCTATCCTTCAACACCATATCGTGGATTTTATTGATGATTTCGGGAGTACTTGCTTCTACGGGCCTTCCTGAACGTGGATCGTCACTTATTGATGTATGACCACGCTTAAATTCATTTATCCAGTTATAAACCGTTGCTAAGGCAGGGGCAGATGTGCCATGAACTGAGTCCAATTCATTTTTTATCCCATATGGAGTTAAACCCTTTAAATGAAAATGTTTGATTACCGCTCTGAACTCGTTTTTTTCCATTTTTCTTAACGAACAATTTTTTTTTTCAATTGGTTATAAAAACACGTAAACACAGAAGATGTGGACTGTGACTGCACCATATATCTAGTCGGGAGTGGTGCTGACTGAAAACAGACGATTTGGAGCGATTCGCGCGCCATCTGTTGGTCATTCTAAGGACTTATTGAACTACCCTCGTACTATATATTTGATAAAAATATTTCGTCTTTACAGAACACTGCCTTTACGAAAACAACTGGAGAACTTGGTTATGTGATTGTAAAGAAAGGAAAGGAGAATGTGAAAGTGCACTCAAATGTAAAGTATTTCCGCCACCAGAATTGCTATCAATGTTCGTCCAGCGTGCTGCTTTAATGAAACAATTGGGTCGTGATGATCAACTGAATCATTTGTTTGGTCAAAACCAAGTGGTTTTTGATATCAATGCGATTAATAAGAATCCAGGACCTAGTATTATTCGATTTCCTGTTAGCATTAAAGGACCTCGTCATCAAAATAAAAATTATTATAATCAATAGCATAATGGTCTATTGTAATTCTGTCATATATAATGTTATTTAAAACAGGAAGGTGCGTTAGGAATTAAAAACCTGGCAATAAGAATTATTCCTTATATGTGTACTATTTTCTATTAATATTTATATTTCTAAAAATTGTTTGATTTTGCAACTTATAACAAAACTTTTAGGTAAACCAAACCAATAATAAATTTAATTTAATGTTAATAATATTGTTTTAATGAATCACTAATACTTATTATCATATTCTCCTATAGAAATGCTCAATAGTTGCAATTTGTTTTAAATGTTTTATTTTTTTCAATTTTTCACTTACGATGATGTAAAAGTTAATACAATGGAATAAACAAAATCGTTTAAATAATGTAGTATTGATTATGAGCATATTTTTCTACAATAGGGGTAGATAACATTTATTATAAACTTTTTCATTTTTAAAAACTTTTACCTTAGAATAATGGATTAATAATTTTAATGACGAAACGAAATTGTTTTAAAATTTCAGTATTGTTTATCAAAGTATTCCCTAAGAATAATGCGAGAAGGTCGCGGTTTATTTATAAAACATTCAATTCTTTGTCCAGATTTGACTTAAAGCAAGTTAGAAATTAGTGGAATTAAACAAAAATAATTTAGATACCGTAACATTTATTGTAGACAACTATCTTCTTTCATATTATTTGTAGATTTTCGCGGTTTACTATAAAATTTTCCAATTTTTTTTTTAACTTTTCTCTTACTGATTTAATGGTTAAAGCAAAACAGAAAACGAATTGGTTTCTATAATGTGTTATTAAATTAATCTTTTTATTATTATTTCAAACAACACATAAGAGTTAAGAATGTAGATGAGGACAAGTTTTAGAACTAGAAATACAAAAACCCTTAAAAAAACAGAATTGCCAAAAGCACCCTAAGTGCGCTCATTGAGACTCACAATCATATATAAAAATCGAACTCCTTCGTATAAACTCAATAATTGAAAAAGTGCAAATTAGTATCGGCATTTTTTGGGCTCTCAAATATTAAATAAAATTCCAAACATCATTCCTGCATCTAAAAAATTGAACCCTAATGTCAAAAACAGGTATGAAACCTGCAAGATACCCAACAATGAGAGGGAATATTGATAATGTAAAATTCTGAAAAAGATTATTTTTTGGTAAAGTCATACTGACACTAGCCCCTCTGCATAGAATCACTAGTTTGTCGCAAAAAAATAAATATTTTTTAAACTTTAGATATTCAATAGTCTTAGACTTATAGGCTTCTCCAAAGTGCGAACATCGATGATAGGACCAGAACCCATAAGGCAAAAAGCTAACCGCACTTTACAGCATCCGGACGCCTTTGCCAAAAAATATGTTTCGAATTTCATAGGGTAATTAGAGTCTCTGATTCTTGAGCTACTCTGAAATATTAAATTCAATTTTTAGGTTGCGATCTTTACCGCCAAAAATGAAGCCTTCAGCACAGATTCAGTACAACCTTTCCAAATTATAATCGTTTTCAGAATTTTAGAGGGTGATAAAGTTTGTGACTTTTCGGCTCCTTACAATTAACAACACCGATTTTTGGACTCTAGTCGATATTCGTTTCTACGAGGACCGTCGTTGATGTCATATAGAAACATTCAATTTTTTAGATAATTTCTTATCATCCGTAGAAGATATTACCGAACCTTATTGTAACGGAAGCCCTGGCTCGCCTTTGGCTTTGCTTATCAGCACAAGCCTATGTTCCTCGCATCTCTTGGTGAACCTTCCGATTCAGAGGCAGCTGCAGACCGTGAAGATCGTTATTTACTTTCTTTCCTACATCCATCCAACCTGTGTGTTTTTTCTTCGTTTTATGGTCAACCCTAGCTCTTTCTTTCCTCGTAGAAATTCTGCGTTTCTTAGAGCCATCTCGACATTTCTCTCCTTCACTCGCAGAGTATTTCAGCGTAAGGAGAAGCAGGCTTTCGTCAGCCGAGTCTTCTTCTGCCTTCTGTCCATTCTGCGCCACCGCTTCTGTTCTTTTCTTGCGGGTAACCTTCATTTCAAAGGTCTTCTCGACCAGCTTCACGGCATCCCGCTACGTCGGCCTATGTGTTCACACTTTCAGGACTTTATTCTTTATCTGCAGGTAGAAATTATATACCGTTTATCACGTCCTGCGAAATCCTTAATCACCTTCTGGTTCCCTGAGTATCAATCACGCCAGATCATCTGAGGCTAGAGAGACATCTGTTATCATCTCAATTTGGCATCTCTGTTAGACGTTTCTCTCTACAGTCCAACGGTGATATACCGAACTCTATCGCTTTCGAGTTAAAGTCACCGACTCTCTCCAGGGATCGCGGCCCTTTTTATCTCGTGGGAAGGCTTACGGGTCTTTTCGGACTATATATCTGAAATAGGTGAACCAGAGAGACTGAATCGCGAGGTGTAGCAACTTAAGGGATCTTACGGACTCTAGGTGATAAGATCCCAAAGAGCAACTAGGGTCAATTCATCCTTAACCTCTTCAGCCTATCCCCTCAGGCGAAGCAGATACTTGGCTAAGGGGTAGTAAAGAAGGTGTCTTGATAATGAGGGGCCCGTGATGGGAACCTCCTCTAAATCAACACCAAAAGTGGAAGCATCCTTACGGGGTGGGCTACTAGAAGCGGCGCGAAATTATAACAATATAGCTGTAATCCGTAGGGTCAGCAAAGCATCCGGAGGTGCCTCAAATTAGGATTTGTTTGATTAGGACGGGAATCCCCGTGATAAGGATTTTTTTGCATCACATCAAAGGCGCCTCAGTGAGTCTAGCCAGACACATGTCAGCGGTGGAGGAAGGAATATCCTTAATCCAAGCATTCTGGTTATACAGGAAAAGGATTGATAGCCTACAAGAGTATGACACACTATATAAAGGGCCGCGCAAAAAAACCAAGGGCATTCATAGCCATCAAGGGTATGGATGCGAACTTGGCGCCTGAGCTCTGCTTCAGGGATCTTATCTTTATTAAGGTGACACTTAAGGACCGTTGCGGAGAAATACTAGACATAATTGTCGCCTCGGATAGTTCCACAAGCGATGCTGATAGAACCCTAACCTCAGGAAAGGTTGAGTACCTAATCTGGCACTTTTAGGAGAACAGGATACCTCTGATGTTAGATTGCGATACAAACTCTCCACATACTGTGTAGTAAAGCACAAATATGAATGACAGAGAAAAAGACTTAATCCAATACAAACGGGCACTTAGCTAGAGATTGTCAATCAAGGTGATGCTCAAACATTCAAGAAAATAAGAGTCAGGTTCTTCATTCAAATCTATGCTCGGGTGAACTGAGGGGCAAGTTAGTGGGCTGCAGAGCTTTCAATCAGAATTTTCTTTCGGAATAGCTAACTGCTCTTTAGAAACGGCGCTCCATGCTGTTTTGGCGAAATTGGAGTAGCAGTAAAATCAAGAGGAATATGCTATAGGCATGTTCTTGGATATAGATGGTGGCTTTAATAACATTTTTTAGAAGTCATCTTTCGAGAGGCTTTAAGGTGTGGCGTGCCAAACCAGCTAGTATGCTGGAAAAAAGCATGCTCCGCCAAAAGAGACATCAAGACAGATCAGATGCATGCTTAGTTAAGTGCATAGCGCCACAAAGTTGCCCCCAAGGGGCTGACCTGTCGCCCCTTCTGTGGTGCATAACAGTGAATGCCCTTGATCCTAAGCTACATGAAGATAGGTTTTATAGTTAGGTTTATGCAGATCACATTGTAGTCCCAGTCAGGGGGGATCCACCCTAAGAACTTTAATGAGTGTTACATGGTGGTGATACACATCGTAGAGCTCTAATGCGAAAGCTCAGGGCTCTCGGTAAATTCGAAAAAAAAATCAGGATGTTAATTTTTACGAGTAAAAACAAGATTCCGAATTTGACGCGCCTACAAAGCACATTTGTATTAAATCCAGAACTTCCGACAGGCTAAATCTATCCTGGAATGTACGTATAGAATCGACTGATTCAGGAAAATACTGGTTTTACTAAAAAAAGACTTTAGAAAAGTGATTCAAATTCTTACTGGACAGAACTACTTGAACTGGTGCTTTCTTTACTTTTGTTACCTACATCGCTTATATGTCATGAGCCTCCTTATGACAGGTCGGACTATTTTGTTCTAGTATTCTTCGCTTAGAGTTAGCACTTCGGGCTGCTCTTCATACTTGATGTCAGTGAGTAGGTCATCCTCTACTTCCATTATTTTTCTCCGATGCAGGTTACCTTGTAATGCATTCAACATATTCGGCGATTACTTTTGACTGGATCTAGAACATGTATGTGTACGTAGAACTTGTCAGATCTCTGTTAATGCCTTGGCTGATCTATAGGTAACTTCAACTCGGTGCAAAGAACGCACTGCAAAACAGAGTTGCAGTTAGCGCCCTTCTGTCCTGTCGTGCCGCTCGACCTGTATCATTCATCTGAATCCGCAGTTTATCCATCCTACCTTTATTTGGACTATTTTCAGGAGCACCTTCAGCGCTTCACTATAGGGCAAAAATATTACACGAGGCCAAATCAATTTTTAGCGTACACTATTACATATTTCTGAAAAAGATTTTCTTTTGATCTCTCTAATAGCCTAATTGGGAGAGCATCCGATCAGCAATCGGAAGTTCTGTGATTCGATTTTCTGTGCAGAGATTGTTAGCGAATTTTTTTTCAGAAAAATACAACATTTCCACTTTAAAAATTTATTTTTCATCTTGTCAAAATATGACGTTGATTATTTTCTGTTATTTGAGGAGCAACTTTTATCCATAGTGTTGATTTCTATTTTCTCAAATGGTGGGGTGACATCTATACTGATCGATAGTAACTACTCTGATAGTAATAAATAGTACCAGAGTTTATAACCAACTTGTAGATATTTTTTGATTAAACAACTTATGTCTTTTAATTTTATTCCTCTCTTGTGTCATTTTTCCAAAAAATTAATTTTTCATTTTTAATCTTATTTTTTACCATTGAGAGAAAATCTACTCGTCCTATACAACAAATGATTTACAACCAGTTTATCCATCTTCTTGAGATTAACAACTGTTATATTCAAATTTTAATTCCAACCTTGTGTTGTTAATCAAAAAATTAATTTTTTATTTTGAATGTTATTTTATACGATTAAAACTTTTGTCTATTTTTTCTTCATAGCTTGTTTTGTTTGTTCAAAAATTTTAATTTTTTATTTTTAATGCTGTTCTTTAAGAATAAAACATAAATTGCGCATCATATAAAAAAGAATGATTGAAAATTTGTAACTCTTTTTTGGATAAACAAGTTTTCTCTCATTATGTTTTTTCGTAGCTTGTGTATTTAGTCCTAATTTTTTTAATAAATTTTTTAAGTTTTTTTTTACGACTAAAAAAACTACGCGTCCTATCGAAAAGGGATTTATGAGAAACTTTGTAGATCTCTTTAGGGCGCGGAATTTTAGCTTGTTCATTTTTTTTCCTCGGTTGCATAGTTTGATCACGAAATGGAATTTTCTGACTTTTCATTATTTTTTGTACGATCAGATTTTAAATTTTCAACTTCCCGACCAAATTAAAAAAGTTGTTATTAAATCTTTTAGTTTACGAACTCATTCATTCTGTCAGGCCTTAAAAAAATGTGCCAAAGCATAATATAATCTAATAAATTTTTCGAAATTTATCGTATCAATGTTATTTAATAATTAAAAAGAACATTCTCGTTTTAATTATTTTCTTTAATTTATAAATCTAATTTTTCGAAAAGTCTGTATGAAATACCGGAAATTTAAAAAAAAATTGATCTGAAAACCATTTTTTGATAAGAATATTGAGTGATTACGTTAATCCTGAAAAATGTTATTAAAATAGAAAAATTCCATTATCAAAATATAATCAAAAAGTAAATCAAAAAGTAAATCTAAATAACGAAAGAATTTCTATATGCGAAAGCTCAAAATTAATATGCATCACTTAGTAATATTTATTATTATAAGCTTATTTACTTAAATAATTAAATTACATTATTTAAAAAAACCAATTGTAAAATTATTTATATTTTATAACAATATTATTGATCTAAATCACCACTAAAGACTTAATCGAACCCTTAAGCATAATAGTGAGTCCTATTGATTCTAATAGCGTGATCATGGAGACTGGTCCTCAATTGTGTCATTGGACACCGCGAAAAATATATTTTAAAAAAAAATTCAAATTCAGATCAGGAACAGTTTTGGGGCAAAAAAAGCGAAAACACGCCTAATGAAGAAAATTTGCAAAAATCGCCCAAATTCAGTGTGCGCATTAAAAAAATATCTTCAAATCTTTGTAATATATTTAAAAATCCTTGAAATATTTATAAATACCCTAAAATATTTCCAATGCTTTTAAATCGTTTGAAACACCTTTAAACTGTGAAAATCGCTTAAAAGTTCCTGATAAGATTTGGAAAATAACCTAAAATATTTACCATACTATTAAATTTTCTGAATGTCTTCCAAATTTCTTTGAACTTTTTAGAATTATTTAAAATCTGAACATCTTTTTAAATTTCTTTCAATTATTAAAATCTATTTGAATTGTTATGGAATTTTTTTAATACCGCAAAAAGTTGCAGTTTCTTGAAGCTTCTTTGAATTTTTTGAAACTTTCTAAATATCTTGAAAATACCTTAGAAATATTAAAGATTCCCAAAATTCTTATTCCTATAAAATCCTTTATAATGCCTTCAAGTTATTGAAACCTTTTAAAAATTTGTTAGAATTTCTAAAAATTCCATAAATTATTTTTAATTCTGTGACTTTTTTTAAGTCCTTTGAAACTCTCAACATTTCTTAAAAATATCTCAGAATTTGTAGGAAATCCCTTAAATGCTTGAAATCCTTTGGAAATCCTTAAAATTATTGAAATCTATTCAAAAATTCTTTAAGTTTGTTAAAATATCCTTGAATCTTCTAAAATCTTTCAAATCTTTTGAAACCCTTCAAAATATTAAATATATGTTTAAAATTCCTAATGAATTTTAAAATCTTTGAAATCTTTTGAAATCCTTTAAAATTTTTAAATGTATTGAAAATTTCTTGGAATTTTTAAGAACTTACTAAAGTTTAAGAATTCCTTAAAGTACTAGTTTCTAAAAATACCCTAAAATAGTTGTTATTCTATGAAAATTTGTTTAATTCTCTGAACCTTTTAAAATATATTAAAAACTCCCAGAACTTTTTAAAAATTGCCTATAATCTTTAAAAATACCTTGAAATTCCTTTAAAAAATAAAAATATACTTAAAATTTCTTAGAAATTTTTTAAATATCCGAAAATCTTTATAATTCTTTGAAGTTTTTTTCAGATCCACTGGAACTTTCTTAATATGCTAGAAATTCGTTAGAATTTCTCATTTCCTCGGAATTCCTTCAAAATATTGAAATATATTTAATATTTCTGAGAATTTAAAAAAAACCCTAAGACAATTTCAAACCTATGACATTTTTTGAAACTTTTTAAGTATATTAAAAAATTCTCGAAATCAATTCTTTCAACTCATTTGATTTGTGAAATTTCTTGAAATTCTGTGAAACTTTTTTAATACCTTGAATATTCTTAATTGATTTTTAAAGTTTTCTGAAGTGTGTAAAGTCCTTTGGAATTCGTTCAAATGATTGAAATATATTTAAATTGTTTATGAATTAATAAAAATATCCTAAAATATTTGCAATCATGTGAGATCTTTTGAAATCCTTCAAAACTTTTTAAGTTTTTCCAAATCCTTCGAAACTTCCTGAATATCTTGAAAATCCCTTAGAATTTTTTAAAATCCCCTAAAATCTGTAAAAGTCATTTGGAATTCCATCTAATTGTCAAATTATATTTCAATTACATAACATTTTTTTAAATATCCATGAATCTTTTAGTCTTTGAAACCTTTTAAAATCCTTTGAATGTTTTTAAATAATTTGATAATTCCTTCGAATTTTAATTATTCTCTAAAATCTTAAAAATCTCTTTGGAATTCGTTGAAATTATTGAAATCTGTTCCAAATTCTTGGATTTTTTTTAATACCCTAAAATTTCTTTAATACTACAAAATTCTTTTAAGTCCTTAGAAACTTATTTGATGTATTGAAAATACATGCAATCGTTTTATGCAATCGTTTAAAACTTTTTAAATAATTAAATAATTTATTTTGATATAAATAATTTAGTTTGAAACTTTTGAAATATATTAAAAATTCATTGATATTTAAAATTCTTTGAAAGTTTTTAAATAATTTGAAAATCCTTCGGGATTTCTAAGAATTGCGTAAAATATTTCAGTTCCTTTAGAACTCCTTTAAATTATAATAATCGATAAGAAATTTTCTTGGAAATTTAAAAAATACCCTTAATTATTTATAATTCTATGATATTTTTTGAAATCCTTTAAAACGTGTTAAATCCCTTGAAAATTCCTGAACATTTTCAAGCATTCCCTTACACCTCTAAAATCCTTTCGATAGCCTTTAAATTATTGAAATAAATTCATATTTTGGCGGAACTTTTTAAACAGTGTGAAATAATTCTAGTCCTATGAAGTTTTTTCAAATCTTTTAAAACCTTTTGACTATCTTGAAAAATCCTTACAATTTTTAGAGTTCCTTAAAATATTTAAAATCCTTTGAATTTCCTTTAAGTTACTTAAATATATTCAAAACTTTTTGCAATTTTTAAAAATTAGGCCTATTATTGTGCTATTTAGTGAAATAATAATTCATGCAAGTTAACACAAATAAGTGTTTAAACAATTTATTATAAGTTATAATTATCTTCTTTTTGAGTGGCGCTGGATAGTTTAAAGTGTTTTTGAAACTTTTAGATTTTCTAGGTCTATTTTCTATTTTCTAGGTGTTGAAATAGGCATTATTGAAAATAAAATATGTTTTTTAGAAAGTACTCTTATTGAAGTTAATTAATAATTGTCACGTTCTAAGTGAACAGATAATAATAAATTAGAAGTTTCCAAACAATCATGAATGTTGATCGGGGTTGGAAGCGGTCCTCGGACAGGCTAGTTTCGATTGTTTGTCCGCAGGAATTCGTCCAGTCGGTCTATCGACTGAGATTGGTACCGCTGACACGTCGGTGGTGGCTGAGAGAGGCGAGGAGTCCCTTTCATTGTCATGAGTTACCTCCAGGCCTGCCCAGGCACCCCTGCGGCTGTTTGCGAATCCTGCTTGCACTTGGCTCCGCCTCTCCGCTTCCCGCGACTAGGTTGCGGACGGGAACCCGTTGATCTCGGCGTGGTTCTCCACCAGCGCTACCGGCGTTGTCGTCACCAACGGCTATGGTGACATCTCCTCCGCCAACGCTTTCGGCAACTTCTCCACCGACGCTTTCGGCTAGTTCCTCTCCGCCGTAGCTTTCGTTTGTGTTTGGCCCGGTCTCCTGACCGGGTGGACCGTCGGCTGCTGGTTCGCCGTCCAACTCCTCCGCTGCTACTTGCGCAGGCATGGCAGGCATGGCACGAATGGCTTCGATGTGTACAGGTTGGACCGTGTTCCCTCCGATGCCAAAAACATGCCCGAGGTATGGTAGTGACGTACTTCCGAAGCTGCACTTTTTCGGGGCTACGGTAAGTCCGTAAATAGCCAGCTGCTCCAAGACTAGGCCGAGCTGGGTAAGGTGCTCCTCCCAGTCGGTGGAGTAAATGACGATGTCGTCAAGGTAGGCGATGCCAAAGTTTCCCCACTGCTTGGGAAGGACCTGTCGCAAGAAGTTCTAAAAAGGTCCCTGGTGTGTTCTTCAGTCCAAATAGCATCACCCGTGACTGGAACGGGCCTCCTCCAGGGGTTGAGAAGGCAGTATATAGTCGCGAGCCTGGGGCTGTCGGAATTTGCCAATAGCCACTTTTCAGGTCCAACGTTGAGAAGATCTTGACTTTGCCGAGTTCCTTCAGGGTCTCATGTATACAAGGCAGGCACTGCGGGGCGACCTCAGTTTGGGTGTTCAATCGCCGGTAGACCACACAAAACCGTTACTCCCCATAATTCTTGCGGGCTACTACCACGGCGGAGCTGAATGGTGAGGTAGTGTGCTCGATGATCCCGTCCCGCAGAATTTCTCGTACCTGCTCATCTATTTAGTCCCGTTTCTCCTCCGAATAGTGGCGCGTGGCCTACCGAAAAGGTTGCGTGTTCTGCAGACGAATCTCGCGTTGAACTACAGCGAGGGTCTGCTTTAATAGGTCTTCGTCGTGGAAGATTCCTACGTGGTTCTAGATAAGCTCGAGGAATCGTGGCGCAAAACTGGCAGGGAAACCATGGTCGACCTCGATCTGGTTGTGTTGCGAGGTTCCCTCGTAGGTACCAGGGATAGGACATAGCAAGACATGCTCTCGTCCCTGCATGCCGAAATAAAGAAGAAATAATAAAGAGAGGAATGGTGGCTCTAATGGCGGCTAGTAAGGCGTGGCGTGGGCCGAATTGTAGGTCCTTGACCTGAGCCTCATTGAGCAGATTGCTCTGTATGTAGTTCTCCGATGCTAGGTAGTCGATTTCCGCAGTGTACTCGTGGTTTCCCAGGTGCAGCCGCACCCCGGCAAGGCTGCTTGGGTCACTGTACATGGCGCTTAGGACTGGAATGCGCCAGGTACAATGTGGGCGGAGGGAACGTCTGCTTCCTCCGCCCGGCTCTGGCCGTTTCCCGGATGAGATCTGAGTTGCAGACAGTTGCGGACGTAGTGATAGCGGAGCATCGATGGCTCTGTAGTGTGTCATGTGGCGCTTTCGGGGTGCTGGCAGGGGCAGCTGGCTGCGTGGCTGTTGTGGCGGCTTTGGTGGTGGCTGGTTTCTTCGCTGCTTCGTCGGCCTCGTCGGACTCGGCCTGAAGAGCCTTCTCTACCAAGTCCTCGAATGATGCGATGACGGCTGTCCTCAGAACCTTTCGAATGCTTGGTTTAAGGGACTCGAGTATGAGGCCGATAATTTCCTCCTGTGTGGCTGTTTGCAGCATCCGGAGGGCTAGAAGGTATTTTTTCTGCCAGAAGACTCCCACGGCTTCCTTTTCTTTCTGCTTCCCAGCGTACAGCTTGATTTGGAGTTTGTTGAGTGCCGTTACTCCGACGAAGTGCTGTCGTAGTAGCGACTTGAACTTGGCCCAGGGAAGGGCCAATCCTCGGTACACCTCTGATCACTTGGATGCCTTCTCCGTAAAACATTTATTGACCATCCTAGACCAGAGGGATGGCTCGATGGCTGCTTCGCTGAAGAACAGTTCGCATTGGCTGAGGAAGGTGTCAGGGTCCTCGTGGTCACGACCGGCGTTCTGAAAGCCCTGATAATAGAGCGCCAGTCGACGGCGGCAGGTGGCGGTGACGGTAGGGACACGTTTGCTGGTGCTGTTGGCTGTACTGGCTCTCCTGGCAGAAGGTGGCGTAGGGACCCTTGGTATGAAGACCCGGTCGGGTCTGTTGTTAGCGCCTGCGACTGGCTCCATCTCCTCGGCTGGTTCTTGGAAAAGAACCCTCGATGAGTTCCTTGTAGTCCTCGGGAGTGATCTGCGCCTACCCGTCATGGCAAAAGGGGCTGTGGGTCTGCTGGCTGCCTCGGCGTAGGCAAGTGGTGGCGAATGTGGTCTTTCCTAAGACCACACTTTCGTTTGTTGCATTGTTGAATGCCACTGAGTCTTGCGGCTGAGACTTAAAAACCGGAGTGTTGCGGGTGGCCATTGTCCTGGATGGCCTTCATGGTGCCCGGCGTTACGGAGTCGATGAGCAGATCTACTGGTTCGGCGTCGACCTCTGCCGATGCTCAAGAATTTAACTTCTAAGCCCCACGTTAGGCGCCAATTTGATACAAGCCGGGTGTGTGGTCAGTGAACCGACTTAATCTAAAGTAGGTAGGGGAGTGGCGGGCGATCGTATGCTGATCAATAAGATAAGAGACTCGTCTAGTGCAAGGATGCTGGATGTCTTCTCGGGCGTGGCGATCCGTTCGTACCCTACTGGGCAGAGGCTGCTTCACCACGACTTCTGGCGGCTGTTGAAATGATTGTTGAAATCATTTTTTTAAATGATCCAAATGTATTTAAAATTTCTTAGAATTATGAAAAATAGCCTAGAGTATTATCAACCCTATCAAATTTGTTAAAATTCTGAAAAACTTTTTAATATCTTGAAAATTTCTTGGAATTTAAAAAAATAACCTAAAGTATTATTATCTGATGAAATTTGTGGAAATACTTTGAAACTTTTTAAGTATGATTGAAAATTCCTTAGAATTTTCAAAATTATCTGAAATACTGTAAATACTTTGGAATTCGTTTAAATTGTAGAAATATATTCAAAATGGCCTGGAATTTAAAAAATTTCCTTTGCATTTTTTAAATAATATGCAAATGCTTAAAATCCTTTGAAACTTTGTAAATATCTACTTATCCTACTGAAGTTCGATAATTAAGACAGGTCCTCAAAATTGTCTTAAAACATCACGAAAAACACATGAAAAAATTTAGACGAGAAACACTTTTGTGGCAAAAAAGCAAAAACACCCCTGAGGAAAAAAATTTGCAAAAATCGCCCTGATTAAATTTGCGTGTAGATATCTGTATATAAATGTGCCCATGAAAAGCGTGTCAATTTATTTTTAGAAATGGGCTTAATCAGGTTCATTCCTAATTTTCGGAAATTTTATAAATGATTCACTACATTGTAAAAGTAAAGATACATAGCGAGTGCGCTTGAGAACATTCATTCGAAACAAATCCATGTTTTTTTTTGTAAACACTGTTCAAACAATTGCGATAAGACATTTTTTATTTCAATAAGGAAATATTCGGTGCTAAAGAAATGCGCATTATGATGGCCCCATTCGGAAATTTTATTAAAAAGTGGGGATAATATTTATTGTATAAAAAGCGAGAAAACTAGAGGAATGTTCAGTTATTGAGTTACGCTGATTAAAAGTAAATTCAATTAAAAGTTTGCTAACAATAAAAGCAATGCGATTCATACTGTTTGGCCTTATGTGCCACCTGTTTTACAATTGTGCTAGTGCAAATAGCAAGGGTAAACAGTTAAGTATTGAAGGTTCTAGACCTTACATTCCACTACGTCAACGACCAGAACAACAACAAGAAATAATAAAAGTGCAAGACAAAATACAGTTAGCAGAAACACGATTAAAATTATTAGATTGGAATATACAAATAATAAAGGAACTATATCGTCAAAAACGAGAAGGCCAACTAAACGAAATAAAAAGGAGAAAATATATGGGTTTTAAGCAAGCTCAGAGTGAGTTAAAAAAATAATTTTTGAAACATGCATGACTTCTGCCTTTTCGAAGCCTATAAAACGAGGCTAAAAATTTACTTTTTACTCCCTACACGGAAAGAAATTTTGGGAAATAAAGTCGTGGCGTGAAACTTGTAGCTCTAAAATCACGCGCTTCCGTGATAATACAGTTTCGGAATAATGTATGGAAAGTTACCATGTATAATTAATACAATTACTGTAAATTACCAAAATTTCATTAATTTCCGGAACTTTATCAAAATGTGTAACCTAAGATTTTGGGTAATTTACCTATAAAATTACTATGAATCACCGAAAATTTCCATAAATTTTCGGAAGTTTGAAGACCTTATTAAATTTGATTTTGGGCAATTTATGTTAAGTTACCATAAATTACAAAAAATTATAAATTATTATCCTATAAAATTACCATTAATAACCGAAAATGTCTAAAAATTTATAAAATGTTTAAACTTAATTTTATGGTAACTTATGGCAAGTTACCACATATACATGTAAAATTAATACAAATGACCGAAAATTTCCAGATATCTGTAGACATTTTTAAATTGAATTTTGGGGCATTTTTGATAAGTTGTCATAAACTGCTCTTGAAATTTCCGTTAACCACGGTTCCTTCATTCAACATCTAAAATGGGCCTCCCGAAAATACAGCCATTAACAAGAAAATTCATAACTTTAAAAAAAACTGAAATATTTGAATTTGTCAAATAGCCTAGTAAAGATCAAGAAGCATATTTTTACAAAAAAAATCACGAACTCGATGGGTACGAAAGAAATTTTTAAATATTTATTGTCAATTAGAGCCTTTTTCAAAAGAGGAAAGTTAAAGTTTCAAAAAATAACTCTATATATTTCTATTTATACCAATATTTTTATGGAAAATTATACACATTGACAAAGAAAAAAAAACAATATATTCACGTCATTAATTCTATCATCTTATAAACACAAATAGTCTCTGCATTATGTGTAACGTGACTTCAGTGGATGTACGCTGCGCTATGCTATAAGAGATGAAAAATCACTATATGACTCAAAAAAATAAAAATCATTCGAAAATACTCATAAACTTCATGAAAATTGAAAAACGTACCTTGACGCTTAAAGCGAGTTTGTTACGACGTTAGAGTTATCATGGGTCGTTACAGACCCAACGCGCACTGAAGTTTTTTTAGGGTGGGGATAAATATTTTCGGTTGTTGCTTTTTCATAAAAAAATGTTTAAAACTTTGGCAAATAGGCTCGCTGCCGCAAAATATGTTTAATTATTTTTATTTGTGGTGAGAAAAATAAAATTTGAATCACTAATTTCCGACAACCAAAATAATGAATTTTGAGTGGCGAATTTTGAATTTTTCTTTTAGTATAAAAACGCATTATCTAAAATTAAAAAAAAAAAACCTACAAGATTTCATGAACCTATTCCTATAAGCAATTGGTGATCGAAGAGGTTTTAAACATTTTTATTACAAAAAATGGCGATGATTTTGACAATAAGTTCGCTTCTGTTGACTGAAAAATTCTTTTGAATTATAAAATCAAACTTAATCTCGTTTGTTAAAAATTGTATCTTTGTTTTAATTGAACTGATCTCCAAAACATAATCTATTTTGGTTAAGGATTCATCCATTTTTTTAAAAATATTGTTTAGTAAACATAATTATTATTACAGTTTTTGTTCAAATGTATCCTTCTTGTTCATATTTAACTGTTTTTATTAAGAAAAGAACATTTCATTGTGTTGAAATATTAGCTATTATATTTATTTTGATAGTTGACCTTTTTAAATAAAAATTCGACTATTTGGTTGAAAGTTGCAAAGAGCTAAATATTTCCATGTGTATAATATATTTTCAAGTCAATTAAATTTATTAACAGGGGTCTGCGTTAAACAATCAGACAAGACAAATGAGCTCTTTAATTGGAAGTGTAGAAACCTGAATCCGCAAGCGCAGGAAAATCATTTTTTGGATCGAAATGATGCTGAAAGTGAGTACATTTATTTCTGTGAATATCTATTGAGATAAAAAATTAAAACTTTCGTTAATTTTCATTTTATTACTGAAAAAAATCTCATTGGTCGCTAGACACTATACAAGAAAAAACCAGTTTTTCTAAATCTTATTAATATACGTCAAAACAAGATGAAGCGACTTGAGTTTCAAAAATACTCCAAAATGAAAGAAATTTAGTTTTCATAGTATGGAATACATTTTGTTTGGCCCGAAAATTAAAAAAAAAAAGATTGGTAGAATTATTTGTTGTAAACAATTATTTTTTAAATTAAATTTGTATAGTATCTATTAAGGCCAAATTACCATCTTAATAGGTTACGAAACCCTTTTTTTGCAGGCAGATTTCAAATTAATTTAAAAAAATATTTTCCTCTGAAAAACGGTTCGTTATATTTTTAAAACCTCCCTCTCCTATACTTTTTTTCGGCTACTCCTCTACATCTGCTTACCTTCGTTATCTAATTTTTTGTTTTGAATCACCCTAATGGAAATTTTTCGATAATTTTCTTCAACTACTTCTCAAATGTAAATGCTTTCTTAACCATAGATATGATAAAAACATTTCTTATTTACAGAATTCTGCATCTACAAAAAGGACTGGAACAAATGGTTATGTCGCTGTAATGAACTAACAAAAGAATGTCTGAGTGCGTTTTTGTGTAAAGCGTTTCTGCCAACGGAATTGCTATTTATGTTAACCGAGCGTGCTGATTTAATGGATCAATTGGGTCGTGATGATGAACTGAATCGAGAGTATCATTCGCTTTATCGGAACCCAGTAGTTAATGACATCACTGCGATTAGTGCTAATCCAGGCCCTAGTATTAGACGATTTCCTACTAGTATTCAAGGACCTCGTTATATAAATACTAATGATAATGACTGGCATATTGGTCCAAATTACCAAAAACTAAAAAACTATAAATATTAACGATTTTCAATTAAATATTTTTAGAATACTATTATGTACATAACTAGCTATTCGAATGATCAGCAAAAAGAGAACAAACTGCATAATGCAAATTCAAAATAAAGAACCAGCCAAGATTCTAAGATACTTTAAAGGGCTTTCTTAAGTCGATCGTACGTCAGGAATTGTGGGTCCGGATGCAATAAGGGCACATAAAATTTTTTCGTACGAAAACGAAGTCCCCTGGAGGCTTTAGAAAAAATTTTCGAATTTTAAATTTCAAAAGATATATATGGATGTAAAATTTTATTGCGCATCTTTTTTTCTTAAGACAAAAAGTTGTAACTTTTTTAGTTCAAAAATTGAAGCAAAAAAACTTACTTTTTTGAAAAAGTCGATTTTAATCCGTTTTTCACTTCAACTCGTGCTCTGTACGTCAGTTTTTGGAATTTTTGAATAAAATTTTC
>NC_046666.1:25217795-25235112 GCF_010883055.1 Belonocnema kinseyi
AATTAAAATTCGAAAATTTTTTCTAAAGCCTCCAGGGGACTTCGTTTTCGCACGAAAAAATTTTATGTGCCCTTATTGCATCCGGACCCACAATTAAAAACCTGGAAATCTTGGAGGAGTCATGGAATTTTATTAGTCATCAAAAATTAGTGAAATGTCAGGGAAGATTTCGAGGAAGAAATCCTGGACATGGAAGGCGGAATTTCGGTATCCTGGAAATTTAACGAAAAAGCGGTAGAGGGGGCAATGAAAAAGACGGATGTCTCCCTGACATCAAAAGATCCGGCGAGGAACACAGGAAACAGGAAAGTGATGGAGGATTTCACAGGCAGTGATCATCAGTGCAAATTCACCATATTGTGTATACAGGATGTTCAGGGTTTTTTATCAATCCTTAAAGATTAAATTGAGGAAATCGAGTTTTCTAAACTTCAAAAAGCGCGGAAAATATACACAAGAAGATAAAATAATAAGACTTATTTGAATTTTCCTGTTAAAAATGCACCTGTTTGATTAAAAATTTGTCTTTTTGTTAAATAGAAAATTAATTTTTAATTATAATCATCACTTTCATTTAAAATCTGTTCCCATTCTTGGAAATTTAACTATAAATTTAAAAATTCGTTTCTTATTGATTGCAAATAACAAAAATGAATTCATTGTTAAATAAAATTTGAATTTAAAACTAAACTTTTCCGTGTTTCCTTTAAGATTTATTTTTATTAGTTAAGCTTCTTCTAATTTGTTGAAAATTAATTTGTTCCTTTAATTGAAAATAAAACTCTTTCATTTTTCTTCTGTCGATGAAAACTTTTTTTTTCAAATTTTTCATTGCCAAAATTATATTTAGGGGTTCTGCAAGCCTTATAAGGTTTAACACTTATTTCCCAGGAGAAAAAGAATTTTTTTTACAATTTTTTATAAATTTTATTTAAAATCGTCTTTATTAGGTGTATTAGGATGAAACTTATTATTTTTCTTCACAATAAATCATAGACAACTAAGCAAAGATAACTTTTAAAATGCCAACCCTCACCCCCGTCATAAGTCTGTTTATAGGGTATTAAAAAACAGGTGTAAAAAGTAATCTTTAGCAAGTTTTTGGCACAAATTATCAGATTTTTGCAGTTTTTAAATATGAATTGTTCCTAATATTTCCATTATTTTCTATTGATAATTATACTTCTATATTGTTTGATTTTTTAACTTATAACCAAATTTCCAGTAAAACATATTTCACAAATTTGATAAACAAATGCATTATTTCGGCATTTGTCGACGTATAAACTCGTTTTCTTTTTCAGTCAATCCTTTCAATTTCACAAAAAACTTCTTTTTTCAATTTAGTGCTAACAGTTAGCAAACAAAAGAGGGTTTGAAAAAAAGAAATGATTGAACAATACATTTAATATTTATTATAAATAAATTCTATAACATACGGAAAGTCGGGACAGTCACGAGTCTGAAAAAAGTTCTTCTTACACTGCCAACATACGCCTTCAGGCTTTTATTTTAGGTGTCGAGCAAGTCTTGAGCTTCAGGATCTGGCATAATTACTTTCTTCTTACACTTTTGCCTCTGATTCACAATTTTCGAGTTATTCGAAATCAGCAGTTTCCGTCCAAGTTCTCTAATAGTAGCCTCTCTGCTAAATTTTCAAGTGTGAAACTCTGGTAGATGTTTGAAATTTTACGTTGTTAGCCTGTTGAGCTTCTTCCGTCAATTGACCAATGGGGAGAAAAGCAGATTAAATAATTTTGGCTCCATGAATGAGAATTTTGTGTGCTGTCACTGAAATGTAGTACCAATTATAAAGATTGACGTACATTTGTGCTGTTCGTCGGTAATATTTTCCGAACTTGAAAGTGTCAGCTGCTTCCCCTGAAGACATTGCTTGCAAAATTATGCCGGATCTGCGGATCAACTACCTGTCGAAATGTTTGATTTCGGTTTGAAAATCAGGATCTCTGACAAATATTCTGGCAGTATTTCCTGTGCTAGAAGTCCCAGATACCTGTTGTGAAACATCTATAATAAGCTCCATCTTATCACTAAATTCTTTTTGGACTCTCTGTTTTTCAGGTTTCATTTTCGCTTACTCTTCATTAGTTTTTGCTTGTCACTTGCTTAATCCTAAACGATAGCTTCTGTTCCCTATCAATTGCATCAAACGAATCCACGCGTGCAATGTCGAGAGTCCGTATCTAAAATTTCGTAACTTATCTGGTTTATCTGCAACTTTAGGTAAGTCGTTCATCTGGGATGATGTCGCATTACAAATGCAGCATGTGTCAGCAGAAGGTGTTCCGGAAAGAGCTGATACACCTTTCCAATAACCATATTGAACGAGAACTCATGACTGACAGTTATAGTTCAACGACTATTCAGTACATCTATTATTGTAAGTTTGAGTTGTTTTATGATTTATTCCATCCACTCTACTTCTGTCGTGGTTCATTCCTTAGTTACTGCTGCATGTTCCAGCATGAGCAGCCTACATAATCTAGTGGATCCAGGATTATCGCTCTTTCAAATTGTCAAGAGTTCTGCACATTCAGAACAATTCGTATCATTCTTATGGGAACACGCTTTAATCGCATGTAATTGCACCTTCGACATCATAAAAATTCCTACATTTGATTTTTATGCTTTACAGAACTACTGATTATATTTGCTCTGTTTAGATAAGTCATCACAACCATATTTATATTGACACGACATCACGACATTTTTCCCTTCTACTACATCCGGTGCAAAACATTTGGAATTTGCAACATACGCTTCGCTGTATGATCGCACAAATCTTGCATCTCAACTCTCACCCCAGACTCTGTAACTGTCACACTTTTTCGGGAGGAAGACACTCACTCTTGGCTTCTTAAAGACTTTCATAAAGAGTAAAATGTCAGCATTATGTGTTTCAGCTTGTAGTCTAATAATTTTCAATTGATGTTTCGTGAATTGTGTGCCTTTAGCAAGAGAAATAGCTTCTTCTAAAGTAATGGCTTCATTTATCTTTCAACTTCTTCACGTTCTCTATGTTCTTCATCTTCAACTCTCGATATCATGCTTCTTATCTCCTTGGCCAAGTTTCTATTCATAGAAGAGTACAAATTATTGAAAAAAGCATTCTCAATTCCATTTTGAGGATGAGAATCAACAAGGGAGACAGTATTCCTTCTTTAATCGATTTGGAACTGGTTTCAAAATATTCTGAAGATCTTCTGCCTATTTTTGTGTGATCCCATGATATCATGGAGTCAGATAATAACCATCTACTTTTCAGTTTGGAAAAGTGGTATGCAATATAGAACGCACTCTTTCATCTTTTTTCAAAAGACAAAAGAAAGTGCCGCAAAAAAATTTCTTTAGTTAAATTGACTTACTCACTATCTATTAAGTTATCCATGAGAAGGTAATCCAACAGAATTCAGACGTTTTTACTAGAACTTCCGATCAACTGGTTGCATAGAATCTTATTCGGCATTTTAATGTGATCAATTTCTAAATTATACGTATAAATTTACATGCGCACATACACAGGAAGAATAAAATATACTGGGAACCAAATATCTCAGAACATATGAGTAAAAACGATGAGCAAACTCTTTTTAGATGAAAAATGAGTAACGCGAACGAAGAAAGAGAATCTTTGTCAAGAGTGAATAAAAACATGGTTCACAGTTCAAAACAACTAAAAACCAAATTCCTCCAGCGATGATGATTTCTTTTATCGACTCACACCTGGATACTACGCGAATAAGAAGCACAATCAGCCAAACAAAAGCATGCGTTGTTTTTGTTCCCTAACTTCAGACCAATTAGACTGTCATTTGTTTCGATAAAGAACTAACAAATCAAAATCAGCCACCATTGAACTTTTACCCTGAAAGTCGAAGGAACTGTGCACGAGCTGTGGATTTCAATCCATCTAATTAATAGGACCTATTTAATCGTAAAAAATGATATCAGTTAACGATTATTACAAGATAAACAGTTAACAACAAGAATAGTCATAAAAATTTGGTTCAGGGAGATGAGATAATGTTTTGGTGAAGCGACGTACCATGATTTTTGCGAATTAGCTTGTCAACTCTGGCAGAGAAACTTTCTTTAGACTCGTGATTGTCCCTACTTTTCATAAGTTAAAGAAATAATTTATAACAAATATTAAATATATTGTTCAATTATTTCTTGTATTTAAACCCTCTTGTGTTGGCCAACTGTAAGTGCTGAATTAATAAAAGAACTTTTTTCTCAAATTAAAAGTACTAACTTTGACAAAAAACGAGTTTTTACGTCGAAAATGTCCGAATAATTCATTTTTTAAATTAAATTTGTTTTAACAAATATGAAATTAATCAACTTATTATGAATGTAGATAAATTTTTGTCATTAAAATATTGTTTCTTTTTAAATTTCTTTCGATATTACTTAAAAAACGTTAAATCATTGAAAATGATAGGAAACGCATTTTCAACAAATAATTTCTTTATAAAATTTTGTACATAAGAAATAAATTTTTTTGACGGGAATTTTAAGAAATTTCAGATATTTTTAAAGAGATTTGAAGAGATTTTAGGCTTGATTTTAAGATATTTTAAAAGTCTACAAAGAATTTTCAAAAGATTTAAAAAAATTTAAGGAATTTCTAACGATTTTAATAATTGTCAGGTATTATTTTTTTTTTAAATTTATACAATGTTGAAGAATTTCGATTGACTTAAAAGAATTTTGTGGTTGCTATAAGGTTTTATGACATCTTAAAAGATTATAAGGAATTTTCAAGGGACTTACAGAATTTAAAATTATTTCACGGAATTTTACTGGGAATTAAAAATATTGTAGGATATTTCAAAAGATTTAAAGGGAAATTTTATTTATAAAATAAGATAATTCATGCGAAAATATTATTCAAAAGACATTTTTCGGAAAGGAATTTTTTAAATAAGAACTTTTATTTTTGGGAACGTATGTGCTATATTGGCACCTCACCTAAACTTTCTGAGACACAAAGAAACACATATAATGTTTAACAAACTAGTTTTTAATTTGAGAATAAATTAACATATATTAGACATAAACAAATTTGATAAAGTGTGATTCCCTATAGGAAAAATCATTTATGTATATTTAAAATAATTTTTTTTCTAGTTATGACTGTATTTTTGGTGCTAGAGAGCACGTAACCCATGAGTTTCGTTTCCTCCATTCCAAAATTTTCACATCCCTGGTCGCTCTTTTTTTATTAAATACATGTCGATTTCATGTCTCCATTGGTTTCTACTAGTCGCTACAGATACCACAGATGTTTGAGGTTCATCATCGTCAAAAAAGGAATTGACATCCAAAACATCGACTCTCCCACATTTGGAAATGTTTTGGTTGGCGCTTTTGTGGTCCACTTGAACCTATTTAGAAAACTAAAATTTTTAAATAGTTTTTTTTCACTCAAAAAACACATAACAAAAACGTATATTAAAAATCATTTCAGAAGTGAGGTATTTTTGAAATGCTTTTAATCATCAGTAAAACTTTAAATTGATTTAATTTAAAATCTACTGTAAAAATTCTACTACTAAAATCTACTTTAAAAATTATCTCCCTGTTCTAAATTCTGGAATATAGTAGCTGGCCTTATACATCATTTCAAAAACTTTCACAGAGTGAGTTGCCATTTCTCTTCCCCAGGTGGTCTTATCTAACCTCTCAATTTTTGACCTTGGATCCAGAATTAAAATAGCACAATAGATCCAGCTACTTTTATCATAGTTCTTGAAGAGTTTGTTTTGAGATGCCTGGATAGCGGCTATGATCTGTTCATTGACCGGGTTTCTTGACATGTTTTCCCTTAAATCTTTCAATTCCCCATCTAATTTATCGAACAACATGTTGAATCCAAGCACAACGTAAGGTAGAGTAACATATTTGTCACCACTGTAAAGCTTGGAGAGAACTTGGAAATGTCATAAAATCTTGCAGATCTCTTCAATAATCAACCATTCTTGCCCAGTAAGAAGAAAATTATTCCAACTTTTGGCATCTTGGCATAACGAAATTAATGGCGTTTTCATTTGAAGCGCCACTAGAATAATTTCAAAACTAGAGTTTCACCTGGTACTAACGTCGATGATTGGACATCTAAAGCCGACGTCGCAACATTAGCAGCAGCTCTTTTATTTATATTAGTTGTGTTCGGAGTTTCTCAATTTAGTAAACAGTGCCCATAGTTTCGCAAGTGGAGTATTACAACTATTGACCTGTTCTTCGATATCACCGGCTGTTTCTATCTCTTCAATGCCTGTATCATCGCTGACGCTTTCTTCGAGGTTTTCATCAATTTCCATACTACCGTGATTTTCGCCTTTTTCTTCGATACTACATTCTTTAAGATTCAGTTCTTTTAGCATATCCTGTGCTGATAGGTTGAGAATATAGACATAACATCGGAAATGCTGATTTTCAAAGTCGAAAGTCATCGTAAAAAACAATTCTCTGATGGATGTTGTATTTGCAGAAGCGTTGTTTACTGCGATGCCTTGAACCTTTTCTTCCAAATAATAATTTGTCACGACTTTGTAAAAAGCTGAAGCGATGTCTCTGCATGTATGCTCAGCATTCGAAGGGCAGAAGTCAATAAGGAGCGACTGCAACACCCAATCATCATCAATAAACTGCACGGTTATGCTATGATAAGAACGACCTCTAATTAAAGTCCAACTGTCGAGGGTGTACGAAATTTTCGATTTATTGTTTTGCACGATACGCATCACGGACTCTTGCATATCGGTAAATCGTTTTCCTACTAGAGTTTTGAGTTCATTGCGTTTGGGCACTTTGGCCAGTGGATTTATGTAATGGAAATAATTTTGGGTTTCATCGTCATTGACAAATTTTAGGTAGATACTTTTTTACAATCCAGTCGACTGTCTTCTTATTGAATTGTTCTTGAGCAAAGGTCTATGGAATACAAATTGGAGAATGTCAAACTTTAAATGGAGAAGCCGTTAATTTTTTCGTCTGTTAAAACTTTTTATTCTTTAGGGATGTGCAAAACCAAGAAAACCTGATTACTGCAGGCTAGATTAGACTGGAGGATTCGGGGCTTAATCTTAAAAAAATATAAAAAAACTACCCATTAAGGGTGCAGTCCGCTATCCTCAATTACTTTTTTCACCCATTCTTTTCTCATAGTTAAATTAATTTAATAATATCAAACTTTCAGTAGTTAAAAAAGAGTTTTTAAGGCAATATGGAATTTTTTTAAATGTAAATATTGCTGGTACGGCAGATTAAAATTAATCCCTGCTTGATACTGGCTGACAGTTATAAAATTAGTGAAATATAAACAATTATCTATCGTGTGAACTAGAATAATTTAGTTGTATATTATAACATGTGAATTATCCTAGTTTACAGTTTACACGTTACTTTTATATATTTCACTAATTTCACAACTTTTTCTATCCGATGGCTTCCGAAGTCGAAATATCGTGTCAGCCAGTCTCAAGCAGGGATTAACTTCAGTCTGTCGTACCAGCCATATTTACATTTGAAAAAATACTTTATTACCTTAAAACCTCTTTTTTGACTACTAAAAGTTTGATATTGATAAATTAATTTAACTATGAGAAAAGAATGTGTAAAAAAAGTACTAGTTTAACTGTGAATTAGTAGAAAGTAACTCATTCACCGTACTTCTCTAATAATGAATTTGGTAAGCATATAAATTTTTTGAGCGCTGTACTATTACTAGAATTAGCAGACCTTGCCTATGAATGATAAATTCTTGACAAAAAGAATATTACGCCCTGAAATTACTTACACTAGTAGCTTCCAATTAACGTTTAGAAAAAATACTATGCCTTAAAGATTTTAGTATGTACCGTCTTGTGATTCCAAAGCGTTCCCAGTATTTCAGTCGAATATGGGGTGTCTCGGGTTACCCTATCCTACCATTACCAATTTCACATTTCCCGAACATCTTTTGTAATCGAATATGTAAGTTTGTAGAGAAATTTTTTATAAAGTAAAAAACTAAAGTTAGAAATTTCAATTTCAGCATACCAATTTGAATCTTTCAAAACTTTTTTTCTAAATTGGTAAAAAGTATTCGAATTAGATTAGATAGATAGATATTTATTTTTCAGCCCAACGGCCTTGAAAAATTGGACTTGGTTTACATTTCTTTTTTTTAACCATCCACTCTTGCATTCAAGGATTTTTTTTGACAACTAAAACAAAATAGAATCTCTATATGGATTAATAGTAACAATTGTGGTTCTCTATGCACTCATATTATACATTTCTCTACTTATCTAGAGTTAATTACATCCTCTTTTCGCTTTTCTGAACGTCTTAACCAATTACACACATTCTTATTGCCTGCCCTACCATTTAACATTTCTTCAACTTCTAAATTTGATCTATCTATTAATTCGCAGTCTCTAATTAAATATTCCAGTGTACCTTTTTCTCTTTTACATAAAGCGTGGGTGCAATCTATTTCAACTTTGAAAAACGTAATGGGTTAAAGAAATTGAAAATGATTTTATAAGTATAAACAAACAAATAAGTTTTAACCTATATTGTTAAATCATAATATATAAATACTTTGCAATAACGATTTTGAAGAACAGAACAAAAGTGAAAGTTATAAAGAGTCTGTTTAAAAAATTTAAGAAATCTGAGGTGAAAATAATGTATACATCGCGCCATTTTTAATTTTTCTTCGTAGAAAAATTCAAAAAATATATCCAAAGATTTTCCATTCTTCTTTCTTCGTTTACTTATATGTCGCTGTAATTTCCCTTGAATTGATTCATTACTATATTCGGATATTGAATTATTTATTCTTGAGTTATTTATATTATTGGATAGCAATGTCAAATTTCAAATTTAAGTTTTAATGTTAAAATTTCAGGATTTAAGAAAATACATTTTATTCTTATTAAAGAAAAATACTTCGAATTGCTTCGTGCTTCCTTAACATTGCCAACATTTTTGTGGACTATTTATTTCTTTTCACAACCTTAAATATATTTTCGTCAATGACGTTTCCGTTGATACCTCGGGCGAGAAACGAGATATAACGAGATGAGATGAAACGATAAAAACAAAAGAGATACTTATATTCTCAGTTTTTGAGGATACTTCTCGAGCGACTGAAATGAGCAAGACAACCAATCATCTCGTATCATTATGTAACACTATCAGCATCGGCGTATGTTCCTTCCATCTCTTGGTGAAGCTTCCTGGTTCAGAGGCAGTTCGGTTGTGTAGGGTTTTGCCGGTTTTGCTGGGAGCTAGGGATGATCGAAACTCTACAGCTGCAAAGAGTGAAATGTCCTTAAAGACATCCACTCTCACTTTTTTTAGCTGCTCATTCACTCTTTAAAGCAGTAAGTCAACGATCTTTCTCATCGCATTCCCATCGCTTTTCAGTGATGCTGTCACTGCTTTCAGCTTTCGGGTAACTATCCTGTATCTGAGACCGCGAGGATCGTTATTTACCTTCTTTGCTATAGCCATCCAGCCTGTACGTTTTCTTCGTTTTATGGTTATCCCCAGCTCTTCCTTTTCTCGCATAATTTCCGCGTTTCTTAGGGCCATTTCTATGGCTTTCTTCTTTACTCGCTTAACATTTCAACGTACGGAGAAGCAGGCTTTCCTTAGCCAGCAATTTTCCCAGATCAACAGTAATCCGGGTCGTTGTTACCTTTTGCTGTTCTTTTCTTGCAGGTGAACTTTATTTCAAAGATCTTCTCGTCCATATTTACGGAATTACGTTTATGCCAGCCATCTCTATTAAACGTTTCCTTCTACAGTCCTGCATCGCGAGTTGTAACAGGGGACAACAGGTCAAGTCTCATAGTATGGAGACACGCCCCCCGCAATCGAAGCTCTTCAAGGGTTGATTCTTAATTCTCTAGCGTAGGACATAAGAAAGGTAAACGTACAAAAACACAAAATAATAACAATGCGAGGCCCGTACCGGGAAATTCCTCTAACTTAACGCCAAAAATGGAAGGCTTCTTAACAGGTAATCCAGCAGAAGCAATGCGAAATTATAATGATGTAGCCTGTATCCGTAGGGCTACTACAAGGGTCCGAAGGTGCCCGAAATTAGAATTTAAATGGCTAAGACGGGAATCCCCGTGAAGAAAATTAATTTTCACCACAGCCGAAGAGCCTCGGTGGTCCTAACCAGAGATACGTCACTGTTGCAGGAAAGGATATCGCTAATTCAAAAACTCTGTTTATACAGGAAAAGGATAAGTAGCCTATAAGTGTGTGGAACAGTATATAAAGGGCCGCGCGAAAAAGGCCAAGGGCATGCATATCCGTCAATGGTATGTATGCGAACTTGGGGCCGGAGTTTTGCTCCAGGGATTTCATCGTTATTAGGGTGAGACTTAGAGGCCGTAGTGGAGAAATATTACAATTTGTTATCGCCTCGGCTTATTCAACAAACAATGCTGAGAGAACCCTAATACCAGGCAAGCTTGAAACTCTATTTTGGCACTGTCAGGAGAATAGGATTTCCCTGATGGTAGTTTGTCATGCGAGCACTCTCCGTAACGGTGTAATGAAGCACAAATATAAATGATATAGGAACAGACTTGATTCAATACATAGCGGGCACTTAGCTGCAGATTCTGAATCGGGGTGACACTCCAACATTCAAGAATAAAAACAGTAGTGAAGCTCTTGATTAGAATTTATGCTCGAATGAACTGAAGAGCAAGGTTGTGGGCTGGAGAGTCTCAGATATGAAGTCTTTGGCACGTTTTTGGATATAGAGGTTGCCTTCCGTAATAATTCTCCAGAAGCCTTATTTCGAGAGGATTGGAGGTGTGGCGTGCTAAACCAGCTAGCATGCTGGAAAAAAACATGATACGCTGAAAGAAAATCGAAAACAGATAATGTGAAGGCTTGGTTAGGTTCATAGCACCACAAAGTTTCCCACAGGGGACTGTTCTGTCGCCCTCTTATAATGAAGGGTAGTGAATAGTAAAAAAAAAGGGTAGCCTTCCTTGTAGGATAAATCAGAAGGGGTTCTATACTCAGGGTTATTTGGATTATTTTTGAAATGCTAGTCAGAGAAGGACATCCTGAAAACGTTAATGGATGTTACAAGGATGTTGCTTCACATGGTAGAGCTCTCGTGCAAAGGCTCAAGGCTCTCGGTAAATTCGAAAAAGATTAGGATGTTAATTTTCACAAGAAAAAACAGAATGTCGATAGTTGACGCGCCTGTAATTTATGGTGGCAGAATGGTGTTTCAAGATTCAGTTCAACATCTATGAGTTAATCTAGATAGAAAACTGACATATGCGAGGCACCTGAAGACAAAATACTGGAAATTTGTCATGAATTTTTGGAAGTTTAGAAGAGGCATTGGAATGACGTAGGGTCTAGCGCTTAAATGCTTGCATGGCTCTACTCGTATGCCTGATAGCCGTCATCTGATAGCCACACGCGGAACATAAAACGTTGCAAGACAGGCTGCGGCGATTACAAACGCTAGCATTTAGGGGATTGACAAGAGAAACGAAGCCTATTTCCACAGGGGCGATAGTGTTCATACTCTGTGAAGAACCCCTATAATTTCTGGTAATTACTAAAGCGGCAAACACGATAGGCTTCCTGTCAAAATTAAACAGATGGATTCGGTGCACTAGGCCAATTAGGCTCCCGAGTGACATTAGCATACTGCCGATGCTAGAGATAAGGAAAAATAAAATCAAAAAATGCTTCAACTTCATCAAGGCTTTCCGCATCTACATTCTAAGCAGAGACATCTACAAAAAAATTAGTAAACCCGCTCTGACAAGGGTTAACCTCGTATGAGGATGACTTCATTGCAGTGGGAGTGGCAGGAACAGGAATCCAGGACAGTACTGAAATGATGTGGAAGGGATCCCGCTTGGCATTCATGCTTTTATAGTTCAGACGGAGGTCTTCACAGTCATTTGCGGTGCTGAAACACGATTGGAGGAAAACTTTGTTGACTGACACATTGCTATTTGCTCGAACAGCCAAGCTATACGAACGCTGTAGTATAGAAGCCAGAGATAATATGCGAACTGGTTTGGGAATACCAGATCGTTTTAAGAAACCTTGCAGAAAAAATTAAGTCGTTCTCATAAGGTGGTTGGTGAAACAGAGATCAAAGGTAACAAAAAAGCGGACTAACTGGCAAAATGCTACATGGCAAGTAAGCCGGTACTGGGACTAGTGTCTTGTTGCATTATTCTTTCTATCAATATCTTGAACCTTTCTAAGCACAAAGAATACTGGAAGCAAAGCCTTGGCTGCTGACAGGCAAAATTCATCCTTGGCTGTATGTACAGAATTTTTTAAGCTAGGAAAGAAGTTTGCTAAAAAAAACTTTAGGAAAGTGATTCAGATACTCACTGAACATAACCACTTTAACTGGTGCTTTCTTCACTTTTGGTACCTGTATCGCTAATGTGCCACAAGCGTCCTGATACCAGATCGGACTATTTTGTCTTAGTATTGCTCGCTGAGAATTAACACTTCGTCCTGCTGTTTTATACTTGATATCAGTCAGTAGGTCATCCGCTATTTTCATTATTTTTCTTTAATGTAGGTTATCTTGCAGTGCATTTAACATATTTAACGATTACCTTTAGCTCGATCTAAATAATGTATGTGTAATTAGAAATTGTAGGATCCCGAGAAATGCCTTATCTGATACCTAGGTAACTTCAGCTCCGTGCAAACGACGCACTGCACATTAGAGTTGCAGTTTACGTCCTTTTGTCCTATCTTACTGCTCGACCTGTGTTCTTCATATGACTAGGCAGTATATCTAGCTTACATTATTCATCTTATTTAAATATTTCCTTATTTAAATAAAATATTTTTGAATGTTGAGAAGATTTGTGTTATTAATTTTTTTTTCCTAATTGCTTAAGAATGTTCTATTTAGCAAAGAAGTTGAAAAATAATTCCTTAACTTTTCTATCGTGCCATTTCTTTTTTGTGGTTCAGATAAACAAATATACAGCTTGCACTTTGCACTTTGTATATTGACGAAACTTATTCATTATTTAAAAAAAAATTTTTAACAAAGTAACAATTACAATAAATGGTATTTTTCTGAAAGATGATCCTTTAACAGTCGCTCCAATGGGGATGGAACAGCAGAACTTCTGATTTATGCTCGGTTGCTTTCTCAATTAGGATATTAAAGACATTGGAAGAAAATTAAAAAGGAACTACTTGTATCACCTAGCTTGAGATGACGTATATTTCTGAAAAAAATTGTCTTTCGATCTCTCTAATAGTTTAATTGGGAAAAAACCTGACCGGTATTCGAAAGTTCTGTGGTTCGATTCCCAGTGGCGCGACTGTTAAAGGATCTTTTTCATAAAAGTTTCATTTAAAAATGTAAAAATACTATTTTTTATCTTGTCAAAACATGACGTTAATTATTTTCTGTTATTTTGATCTATGTTTGTATGGTATTAATGTTTGTGTATTTGCCTTTTCTTTGGACTTCCTTCAAATTATCAACATATAATAAATATTTTGTGCAATCTTTTAAAATACCTTAAAATATTTTCAGTCCTTTAAAGCTTTTCGATGTCCTTATAAACTTTTGAAATATAATAAAAATTCCTTCGAGTTTTTCAGAATTCCCAAAAATCTTTTAAATTCTTTTGAATTTCTTGGAGGTATCGTAATATATTAAAAATTTCTTGGAATTCTTTTAAAAAACTCTAAAATTATTTCAGTTATTTGAAATCTTTTAAAATCCTTTGAAAGTTTTTAAATAATTGGAAAACTTACTTGGGATTTAAATCTAGAAAAAAGTTTTTCGGAAATTTTATAAATACCCTAAATTATTTTTAATTCTATGATATTTTTTGAAATCCTTTGAATCGTCTTAAATCCTCCAAAAATCTTTAGAATTTTTAAGTATTTCCCTTAAACCTTTAAAATCTTTCGGATAGCCTATAAATTAATTAAATAAATTCATATTTCATATTAGTTGAAATCCTTTGAAACCTTTTGACTATCTTGAAGCCTTTTTAGAATTTTTAAGATTTTCCTACAATATTTGAAATCCTTTGAATTTCCTTCAAATTATTTAAATATATTAAAAATTTTTTGCAATGTACAAAAGCTAGTCCTATTGCCATTTGGTGAAATAAGAATTTATGCAAGTTAACTACAATAAGTGTTTAAACAATTTATTGTGCAATTTATTATTTATTTATCTTCTTTTTGAGTGATGCTGGATAGTTTTAGGTTTTTCTGAAACTTTTAGACTTTCTAGGTCTTTTTAATTAGGAACAAATCAAACTAATTAAAATTAATATTAATTTACAGGAAAAAGTTCTGCGTATCATTAGAAAAATTCACATATGATTTAATGCAAATAGAAAAATTAAAAAATATTTGAAATAATCGTTATCGTTTCATTAATAAAGAATTCAAGGAAAGTTTAAAATTTTAGAAAAAACGACACTAACCAGCATTACTGTAAGATATGATAGTTCTAAACAATAAATATTTCTTCAAATGATTCTGTTACATAAATTTGAATAATATTTACATTGCAGCACGCGAAAAGTCAACAAAACGTTTGATATTTTAGAAAAAACCTCAACTTTGTAACATTATTCTAACTAATATTATTTTAAATGATAATAAAATGCAGGAATTGTGATTTTTAATTTGACTTGAAAAAATACTATTATTTCTGGTTGATGTAATCAGAATTTGTTATTAATTTAACCAGAACTATGGTTACTTTCACCAGAAAAATTCGTATGAAGAATATTTAACCATAATTCTGGTTAATTTAACCTGGGATGTTTTGGAGTGTTGAAATAGGTATTAGTATAAATAAAATATATTGCTTAAACAACACTTTTGTTCATGTTAATTAATAGTTATCACGCTTTAAGTGAAAACTTAATAATAAATCAAAAAGTTCTGAATTATCAAGACGACATAGGAAAAAGAGTCTAAAAAATAAAATTTTAATTTTGAGAAGATCTACAATAAATAATTTGAAAATTATTAGATACATCTCACTAAATGAGAAAGCAGCATATAATAATTTGGCCTTCTTACCGGCTACACTTGAAGTGTTAACGTATAAAAATTTATTCACTAGCTATAGGAAGTAGGGCGTTAAATTGTTTGTCTGTTTTAAGCATGCCAGATGAGACAAGGGCATTAGACAGAGTTTGAGTAATCATTGCTGAATGTTTGAAGAATTTATTTCCTCGTATGACAATTAAGATTCTTATTTACGTGAATGAACCTCGAGACAATACTCCTTCATGAATCAGGATATAAAAAAAGCAATAGTAATAGTCATCGCTTATTAATAATTATTAATATAAACTTAATTAAAAAAATCAAATTAAATTAAATTATTTGAAAGAATAAAATTATCAAATTATGAAAATGTTTATCGCTTTCTTATTGATCCAAGCCACCCCCAAAATATTCAACATAACCTTCCTTATAGAATCATGTCCTATTTATTCTACTAATGTTCGACAATTGAAAATGGTCCTAAAATTCGTCTTTAAACAGCACGAAAAACTTATTTTTAAGAATTTAGACGAGGAACACTTTTCTGGCAGAAAAAGTAAAAGACCCCTATCGATAAAAATTCCCAAAAATCGTCCTAATTAAATTTGCATTTATAGACCGGTTTTTCAATGTGTCAATGAAAAACTTGTGAATTTATTTTTAAAATGAGCTTAATTAGGTTAATTCCTATTTTCCGAAAATCTTATTATTGCTACACAATATCGTGAAAGTAAAGATACATAACGAGTGACCCGGAGAAGATTTATCTGAATTTCAATAAGGAAATATTCAGTGCCTAGGTAATGTGAAGTATCATGACACCTTCCGGCAATTTTGATAAAAAGATAGCGGAAACATTTTTGTATAAAAAGCGAGGCCAGAAGATGAATATGAAGTTAATGATTTACATTGATTCAAAGTAAATTTAATGAAAAGTTTGTTAAGAATAAATGCAATGCGACTTTTACTGCTTGGCTTTCTGTGCTACATTTTTTTAAATGGTGCTAGTGCTGCTGATAAGGGTAAACGATTGAGTGTTGGTAGTTCTACGCCTTATATTCCACAACGTCAACGACAAGAACAAGAAAAATTACTCGCAGCAGAAACACGATTACAAATAATAGATCGAAATATAACTATACTATATATACCTATACTACGTTTGGTAGAAATTTTATATTTTTTTTTGTTCAACTGGTCGGCAAAAGAAATTAATTTTGGTTAAGGACTGATCTATTTTGATATAATTATTGTATAGTTATCATATAAATTATTACAGTTTTTTATTAAATATATTCTTGTTATTTATATTAAACTGTTTTTTCATTAAAAAACGAATATTTTGTTGTGCTGAAATATCAGCTATTATATTTATGTTGATAACTAATCTTTTTGAATAAAAATTCGTCTATTTGTTTGAAAGTTGCAAAGGACTAGATTTTTTCTGTGTGTATAATAGATTTTCAAGTACATTAAATTTATTAACAGAGGTCTGCATTAAAAAATCGGATAAGATAAATCAGATCTTTAATTGGAAGTGTAGAAACCTGAATCCACAAGCGCAGGAAAATCATTTTTTGGATCCAAAAGAGGCTGAGAGTGAGCCCCATGAAGTCTAACATGTATTGCTCACAAGAAAAAACATGTTTTGTCAATTTTATTTATAAACGTTAAAATTAGATGAAGCAACCTGAGTTCCCAAAAAACTTCAAAATTAAAAAAATTCGGTTTTTATCATATGAAATAGATGAAAGGAGAAAGTGTAAAAGTCCTAATGAGCCTTTTTTTAAACAAATAATTTCGAAAAAATTATGTACATTTTGTTTATCCCGGAAATTGAAAAAAAATGTTTGGAAAAACGTATTTGCTCGAAAATTTTATTTTGATTAACTATTTCTAGCATCTATTAAGCACACATTAATTTTTAAATAAGTTACGAAGACTTTTTTTGTAGACAGATTTAAAATTCTTTTTTGAAATAATTTTCCATTAGAGAACGTTTAATTTTGTATTAAAACATCCCCCTCCTACACTTTTTCTCCGCTACTCCCTCTACACCTACTTGCCTACCTTATCTAATTCTTTTTCTTGAACCACCCAGATTGAAAATTTTTGCTAATTTTCTTCAACTACTTCTTACCAGGTGTATACATATGAAACCGGTATTTTTTCAAGAAAAAAACACATTTATTTCAAGAGAATGATAACAAATATTTTATTCAAAGTATGCGCC
>NC_046666.1:25235212-25287384 GCF_010883055.1 Belonocnema kinseyi
CAATACGCCAATTAGCACAAATGGTAAGTTCCGACAGTGCCTACAAGTGTGCCTACTGGCCGCTAGATGGCAATACCGGTTTCATATGTATACACCTAGTAAATGTAAATGCTTCTTAAACTATAGATTTGAAAAAAAACATTTCTTATTTACAGATTTCTGCATCTACAAAGAGGACTGGAAGAAATGGTTATGTCGTTGTGATGACTTGCCACAAGATTGCCTGAGTGCGTTTCTGTGTAAATCATTTCCGCCATTGGAAGTACTATTTACGTTAGCCGAGCGTGCTGATTTAATGGAAAAATTGGGTCGTGATGATAAACTGAATCGAGAGTATCATTCGCTTTATCAGAACCCAGTAATGAATAATATCAATGCGAATAATACTAATCCAGGACCTAGTATTAGACGAGCCTTTGTCAAAGGATCTCGTTATATTAATAATGATGATAATCAGTAGCATCATAGTCCATTGTAATGCTGTTATATGTACTATTATTTGCCAGACAAAAATAAACAAATCTTATTTGAAATGAAAGCTTTCTGAAGAATTTCTTTTCTGATCATCAATTTTCAATAACCAAAAGCTATAAATAGTAACGATTTATAAATAAATATTTCCATAATATTATGTAAGCAGCTGTAAATATTAAGTGAATGTTCAAGATTTCAACAGATATTAAAGTCAGTGAATTTTATTGGTTAGGATATTTTATTGAAATGTCAGGAAAGATTTAGAAAGAAATCCTGGACATGGAAGGAGGAATTTTGGAATCCTGGGAATTTAACGCAAGAGCGATAGAGTGTACAATAGAGCCCGATTGCAAATAACAAAAATTTATTTATTAGTAAATGAAAATTAAATAAAAAACTTTACTGTTCCATTTTTGCTTTAAAATTTATCTTTATAAATTAGGCTTCTTCTAATTTGTTAAAAATTAATTTGTTACCTTAATTGAAAATAAAACTATTCTATTTTCCTTCTTTCAATGGAAAATGATGTGTTTTCCTAAAAATTTTGATTTGCGAAAATTATATTAAGGAGTTATGCAATTGTTTCTAAATTGTTTATAAATTTCATTTAAAATCGTCAATATTAGGTGTGCCAGAATAAAAGTCATTATTTTTTTGACAATAAACCAGAAAAGACTAAGCAGAATTAACTTTTTATATCTCATCCGCCCGTAAGTCCGTTTTATAGGGTGAAAGAACAGTTGTAAATAGTTCTCTTTAGCAAGTTTTTGACACAAATTATGAGATTTTTAAATTTGTTGTATATGAAATGTTTTTAATACATGTAATATTTTCTATTGATAATTACACTTCTATATAAATTGTTCGATTTTTCAACTTAAAATCAAATTTTCAGTAATACCAAACCAATAAAAAATTCAATTTAATATAAGTAATATTGTTTTAATAAGTTACTATTGCGCCAATAGTGTGCGCCAAAATCGTGGTGTAGCAAAGTTTGTTTCGCTAAGCAAAGTCGCCATATTCAATCAATACGTGACTATAGATGGCTGGAAGTCTCGCTTCAATTTAGACGATGGATCAAACTCGATGCAGAGGATGACTATTAAGACTACAAATTGTATCTGAAAAACTACGAGATCGGCGCTTCGCAGTTCCGTAAATTTGGTTAGCTGGGGCAAAGGAGAAAATGCAGACCACGCCCGCTTCAAATCGCTTCAGGAACAACGCAGAATTCGACTTTCTTTTTTTCATAGAGAAACGATTTCACACCTCACCACTGGATAAAGGTCATGTTAGCATCCCTTCCTATTCTAAATTTCTTTTTGAAAAGTATACCCTCAAGTAAATATTAGCATTCCTTATAATGCCGCCTAAAGCCAAAAAGGAAAAATTGATTCGACTACGCGAGTCGACTAAACCTAAGTTGAACATTTTTGTAAAATATGTCCTTGGAATTGCAGCTGCCTATACCAACGAGCAAATCGCGTTACCTAATAGAACTAAAATAGACCGAAATTGTCGGTTGGAATATTTGAAGGCAGCTTTCCAAGATTTTGAAGAATAGCAGGCGTTATTAGCCTGGGGTGCCCCAGTTGCTCAAGTTCAAATCCCTCGTATGGAAAATTCTCGTGCGCAAAATATAGCGAATGCTAACGTCGATCTACTTCGAGAACAAAGTGTACGGTTGCCTACAATTGAGGTGCCAAAGTGCAGTGGCGAGCTCGAGGAATGGTTGGGGTTTAGGGATACATTCACGTTTCCAATTTATCAAAACAATCAAATAAGCGAAATACAAAAATTTTACTATTTGAGGGCAGCATTGGAAGGCAGCGCTTTACAAATTATTAGATCTCTCGAATTTTCTGCAGCCAATTACGCAGTGGCATGGGAATCTTTGCGTAACCGTTCTAACAATAAAAACCTCTTGGTACATAACCACATTAAATCTATTTTTACCATAGAACCTATACAAAAACAAAGTGCTGCTCAGATTCGTAAGGCCTTAGATACTTTAGATAAACATTTAAGGGCCTTGAACGCGTTGTATCAACCAATGGATCATTGGGATGCTCTGCTGGTATGTAATGTATCAACTAAACTTGATAAAATAACAGCTTGCCCGTGGGAAAAGGAGAAAACAGAAAATGAGTTTTGTACTTTAGAAGATTTAAAAAGATTTTTAAAGGGTAGATCAGATATGTTAGAGAATTTAGAAATAAATCATTTACAAATAGAACAAAATAGTAAGCCAAAGCCTTAAAACAACAATAATAATAATCAATCCAAATTAAAATCGCTTCTCGCTAAGAAGATGAATTGTTTGCTTTTTGGTGGGGAACATCATCTTCAAGATTGTTCCAATTTTCTCGAGCTCTCGTCACAACAAAGGGCAGAAAAGGTTAAAGGTTTCAGAGTCTGTTTGAATTGTCTCAGATCTGGGCACTTTATAAAAGATTGTAAAAGTACTAATTGTAAGAAATGCCAGGGCAAGCACAACACCTTATTGCATTTTGAAAAAGAAGAATCAATCAATGCATCACGCGCCCAGACTCTTTAAAAATCAAAAAATTTAACTTTTTGTTGTATTAATTTTAAAAATGACGGTGTTTTATCCACGGCAACAGTAATTTAAAATTTAAGGTTTCTTGTCTTTTGGTTTCAGAAATCACGACTGATTCACTAAATGCAACAATTAGCAAGTTAGTTTCGAAAATTCCATCACATCTTAACTTAGCAGATCCTGAGTTCGACAAAGAAAGGAAGATAGATGTTTTAATCAGCAACAATGTGTCTTAGAGGTTTGGTTTGTATAGGACAACTTAAATAAAATGACGAAGGTTTGCTCTAAAAAAAAACTAGGTTAGGTTGGATATTGGCAGGTCCAATGCCAAATTCTTCTCTGAATTCTCTAATTTAACGTAGTTCGTTGCAACCTAACTCAGAATATAAATCTAGAAAAACAGCTGGTTAAATTTTGGGAACTAGAGAAACATTTAGATAAAAAATCGAAATCTGTTGATGGAAACTCTTGTGAATTATTCTTTTAAGAAACTGTCAAGAGAGACGAAAATGGAAGATTCATCGTGACAATCCCATTGAAACAAAATCTTGATCAGTTAGGTGAATCTAAAGACCTAGCTGAATGTCGTTTTCTTAATTAAGAGAAAAAGTTAGAAAGAAAACTAGAACTGAAGAGAGATTATTCTGCTTTCACGACCGAATACGAAAAACTAGGGCATATGTCAAGGGAGTTAGATAAATCGAATTCCACTTTATCATATTACATACCTCACCACTGTGTTGTTGGAAATGATAGTCTTTCAACAAGAGTTCGGGTAGTGTTTGACGCTTCAGCACCAACCACAAGTGACGTATCCTTCAATGACCTTCAAATAGTTCGACCCTTGCTACAAGATGATCTATTCTCGATTTTGGTTCGCTTTAGAAAACACGCGTATTTTCTAAGCGCAGATATGATAGATTCTGCGAATTCTTCTAGTTTGATTAACTTCTCAAATGATGGTCAAATTGAGACACTTGGTTTAAAATAGCAAGCTAAAGGCGACCACTCAGCTTATTCAGTAAGTGTTTCGAAAGATAATAAAACTGCCAAAAGACCAATTCTATCAGATATATCACGAACTTTCAATCCCTTAGGTCTTTTAGCTCCTTGTATCATTGTCGCAAAAATTCATCTTCAAAAACTTTGGCTTGAAAAAATCTCGTGGGATAAAAGTCTTCCGGCCATTACTCATTCGCAATGGATAGAAAATAGAAATCAACTTTCGATTATAAATTCTATAAAAGTTCTAAAACACATGATTTGTTCAAAGGCTGTAAACGTTCACTTGCATGGATTTTCCGATGAATCAAGCAATGCATACGGAGCGTGTATCTACCTTAGACTAGAGGATGTGGAAAGAAACGTTCGCGTTCAGTTAATTTGTTCTAAATCTAGGGTTGCATCCTTGAAGGCTCAGACCACACCACGACTGGAACTCTGTGGGGCTCTCAAATTGGCCAAATTAAGCTCCAAAGTTGAAATTGATCTTGATTTATTGATCAACAATATTAATTACTCGTGTGATTCTACAATTATTTTTTGCTGGCTCAGAACTCAATCAAGCACTCTTGAAACATTTGTGGCAAATAGGATCAGTCAAATTCAACAATTTACTGACGTTAACTGCTGGAAACACCTTTGTAGCGAAGACAATCCAACAGATCATATTTCTCGCGGTGTTGCTCCGGGTCTTCTCAAAGGTATAGGATCCTAGTGGTAAGGTCCAGAATTTCTTTCCATGGAAAAATTAAATTGGCCTTTAATGCCATCTCTGTCTTCTGATGTGCCAGGTCTTAAAAAACAATTCAATCTAATAGCTAAGGAAAACGTAATCGATGTTTCGATTTTCAAGCGTTACCAAAGCTTGTCTCGACTAATCAGAGTAATAGCAACTTCTAAAGATTTATACACAACTGTGAGACAAAGACTGACAAATTGAGAGGACATCCACGCTCGTATGAACTTGCTGAATCTAAAGTTGCTCTTGCTAGTTTGTCACAAAGAAATTCATTTTCCAAGGGAATAGAAATGCTATATCAAAATATCCCAAAATTTAAGGGTAAATTAGCATCTCTGAATCCTATTTTGGAACATAACGAAGTCTTAAGAGTCGGGGGCAGACTAGAAAATTGACATTTTTGCGAGGATGAAATACATCCTATACTTTTATCTGCCTCTGATGAATTCACAAAACTTCTTTTTAATAGTGAGCATAAGCGATTGCTCCATGCTGGTCCTCAGTTATTCTTAGCTTCTGTTCGCGAACATTTTTAGCCATTGGGAGCGAATAATGAGCTTGAGCAACTCGAAATGTTTTTGATTAACGAGTCACAGAACCTGTAAGAAAGAATTGCAAATATGGGCGTCCTGTGGCATTTCATTCCAGCTTATTCTCCTCATTTTGATGGAATCTGGGAAGCTGGAGTGAGGCCTACGAAAGACCACCTAAAACGTGTTGCAGGCAACAATGTTCTGACTCTCGAAGAATTTTATACACTACTGGTTCAAGTAGAGGGTTTGCTAAATTTCCGGCCCCTGAGCCCCTCTCTTCCGACCCTAATGATTTTTATCCTCTGACTCCTGGTTATTTTCCGATCGGACGTACAATTAATTCTGTTGCTGATCCAGATTTATCTCATCTGCCAGAAAACAGACTCTCTAGATGGCAACTGGTTTAGCGCAACCACCAAAATTTTTGGACGCGATGGAGCAAGGAGTATATATCATATACCATTTGAGTGAAATTGTGCATCCGCTTCTAATTTTTTTTTTTGAGAAGAACTCTAAATTCAACATTATTTATACTTGTTCAGGTATACTTTTAAGAAATGTATTTAATGAAAGATAATCTTTTAGCTACAGCTCACTTATGTAGATCTCAATGTTAAAGGTTGATCATTTTGGTTCAATCATGTCAACGTTTATATTTAAATATGTTTGCCTTTTTTGTTTGAAAGATAAATCTTTCAAAGTCGGGGGGTATATTTGAATTTGAATTTTGTTTCATCTAAGAGAGAGAGAGAGAGAGAGCGCGCGCACAGCGCCACCTTTCGTTCTTTTTAATTTATCAACCAGTATGACGAATATAGTCTTACAAAGAACGCACGATTTTCTTTACTTCATTGACCTAAAGTGAAATCCAGCATCAAATATTGAAACAGGTACCCGTATCGCTAATGTGTCAGAAGCGTCCTGATACCAGGTCGAACTATTTGTCTTAGTATTGCTCACTGAGAGTTAGCACTATTTAACAAAAAAGTTGAAAAGAAATTCCTTAACTTTTCTATAGTGCCATTTCTTTTTTGTTGTTTAGATTAATTAAAGATGATCTCAAATTAGTGTAGAAACTATATGGGAATAATTTCCAGTTGGTTAGAATATTTTAAAGAAAATTTGTATTGTGTTATATGCGAATTAATCAATAAATGTCATTTTTAGGGATTGAAAATCTTAGCTTATTGCAATTAATAGATTTTGTATAAAATGTGAGACCCTAGAACTTTTAGTGAAACAGTCAAAAGAAATACTGAGGGGTGGTTTTTTTGCGATTTTTGAATATTATTTAAGGATTGGGAACATATCACGGATTTTTCTGAAGGTAAGTTTTGTGACTATTTTTACTTACAGTATTTATTTCCTGTTTTACGGGTTGAAACTTTGGACCTATATTGTTAAGGATACTAGAAGCGAATGTTTGGGAACACTATCAGGTTTTATTAGCTTTTCTCAGGTATTCTCAACTAAGCTTCCTAAAATTTTCCTTTCTTTGGAATTCCTTCAAATGATTGAATTCCATTCAAATTTTGTAAAACTTGTAAAATAATGTAAAATATTTTGCATATTATTTTTATTTAGTTAAATTTGTTCAATATTTCTAGAGGGTTTTTCAGAAATAGTCCAAATCCCTTCACTTCTATAAAACTTTTTCAGAATTTTCAAAACATAGGAAATAAATTGAAAATTCTTTTGAATTTTTAAGGATTCTCTAAAATTTTTAAAATCATTTAGAATTCGTTCAAATTATTAAAATCTACTGAAAATTTTTGGATATTTTTTTAATTACCTAAAATATTTTTTATCTGACGCATTTTTCGTTTAATTCCTGTAAAACTTTTTGACTGTACTGAATATTCCTCACCATTTTTTAGAGTTCAATACAATTCACATTCATGAAAATTTTGTGGAATCTTTTAAATTCTCTTGAATTTCTTAGATGTATCGTAATATATTACCAATTTCTTGGAATTCTTTTGAAAAATCCTAAAATTATTTCAGTTATTTTAAATCTCATAAAATCCTTTGAAAGTTTTTAAATAATTCCAAAATTCTTTGGGATTTTTAAGAATTCCCTAAAATATTTCAATTCCTTTAGCATTTTTTCACATTATTTGAATATATAGAAAAGTTTTTGGTGATTTTATAAGCACGCTCAATTATTTTTAATTCTATGATATTTTTTGAAATCCTTTGAAAAGTCCTAAATCCTTCAAAAATTCTTTAGAATTTTTAAGACTTCCCTACAATCTTTAAAATCCATTGAATTTCCTTCAAATTATTTAAATATATTAAAAAAATTTTCCAATCTCCAAAAGCTAGTCCCATTGCTATTTGGTGAAATGAGAATTTATGCAAGTTAACTAAAATAAGTGTTTAAATAATTTATTATGCGGTACAATTATATTCTTTTTGAGTGATGCTGGATAGTTTTAGGTTTTTTCTGAAACTTTTAGATTTTCTCGGTCATTTTAATTAGGAACAAATTAAATTAATTAAAATTAATATTAATTCACAGGAAAAAGTCCTGCGTATCATTGGAAAAATTTATGTATGATTTCATGCAAATAGAAAAATAAAAAAATATTTAAAATAATTGTTATCGCTTCATTAATGAAGAATGGAAGGAAAGTTTAAAATTTTAGAAAAACGAAACTAACTAGCATTACTGTAGGATATGATAGTTCTTAACAATAATTATTTCTTCAAATGATCCTGTTTGATATTTTAGAAAAAACCTTAACTTTGTAGCATTGTTCTAACTAATATTATTTTAAATGATAATAAAGTGCAGGAATTGTGATTTTTAACTTGACTTAAAAAAATACTATTATTTCTGGTTGATGTGATGAAAGTTTGTTATTAATTTAACCAGGACTATGGTTACTTTCACCAGAAAAATTCGGATGTGCAATATTTAACCGTAATTCTGATTAATTTAACCAGGAATGTTTTTGAGTGTTGAAATAGGTATTAGTGTAAATATAATGAGTGGAAACTTAATAATAAATTTAAAAGTTCTAAATTATCAAGACGACATAGAAAAAAGAGTCTAAAAAACAAAATTTTTATTTTGAGAAGATCTACAATATTTTATTTCAAAATTATTACATAAATCTCACAAATTGAGAAAACAGTATATTCGACAGAGTTTGAGTAATCATTACTGAAGGTTCGAAGAATTCATTTCCTCGTATGATAATTAAGATTCTTATTTACGTGAATGAGCCTCGACACAATACTCCTTCATGAATCAGGATATAAAAAAGCAATAGTAATAGTCATCGCTTATTAATAATTATTAATATAAACTTAATTTAAAAAATCAAATTAAATTAAATTATTTAAAAGAATAAAATTATTAAATTATCAAAATTTTTATCGCTTTGTTATTGATCCAAGCCATCCCCAAAATATTCAACGTGCCCTTACTTATAGTAGCATGCTCTATTTATTCTATTAATGTTCGACAATTGAGAAAAGTCCTAAAATTCGTCTTTAAACAGCATGAAAAACTTATTTTAATAAATTTAGATGGGGAACACTTTTCTGGCAAAAAGAAAGTGAAAGACCCCTATCGAGAAAAATTCGCAAAAATCGCCCTGATTAAATTTGCATTTATAGACCGGTTTTTCAATGTGTCAATGAAAAACTTGTGAATTTATTTTGAAAATGCGCTTAATTAGGTTAATTCCTATTTGCCGCAAATGTTATTATTGCTACACAATATTGTAAAAGTAAAGATACATAACGAGTGAGCCGGAGAAGATATATTAAAATCACATCCGTGTTTTTTGTAAACACTGTTGAAACGTATGCAATAAGGAATTTTTTATTTCAATAAGGAAATATTAGGTGCCTAGGAAATGTGCATTATCATGGCTCCTTTCGGCAATTTTGATAAAAAGATAGCGGATACATTTTTGTATAAAAAGCGAAACAACGAGATGAATATTAACTTATTGGTTTACGTTGATTCAAACTAAATTCAATGAAAAGTTTGTTAAAAATAAGTGCAATGCGATTCTTACTGCTTGGCTTTTTGTGCTGCATTTTTTTAAATGGTGCTAGTGCTGCTGATAAGGGTAAACAATTGAGTGCTGGTAGTTCTACGCCTTACATTCCACAACGTCATCGACAAGAACAAGAAGAATTACTCGCAGCAGAAACACGATTACAAGTAATAGATCGAAATATACCTATACTAAAAGAAAAATATCGTAAATTACGAGAAGAGCAACTAGAGGAAATGAACAGAAGAAATTATATGAGTTATAACAAAGCTTGCAGTAAGTTAAAAACATACTTTTATGTCACTTGCATGATTTATGCGCTTTTTGACGCCTATGAAGAGAAACCAAAGCTTTAATTTTTACTCCAGAGACGGAGAGAAATATCGGGAGATTAATTCATAACACTGTTTCTTGATTTTATAACGCTTTGGACCGAGAACTAAGATCTCAGAATTCTTGCTTTTAAAGCAAGGGACTAAAAAATTTTAGCTCTAAAATCACGCGCTTCCGTGAATTAATTTCTTAAAATCTCTCTCCTTGTACGGAGCGAAAAGTGACGTCAGAGGGTAATAATGAAATTTATACATCTATGAACTCGCATTTTACGACAATCAGCCCACTCACCATAAAAAGTCAAGGAAATTTTGATTGAATAATGTCGTCTCTGTTCACTGAAAAATCCTTTCCAATTAAAAAATCAAACCTAATCTCGTTCGGTAGAAATTTTATATTTTGTTTTGTTCAACTAGTCGGTAAAAGAAATTAATTTTGGTTAAGGACTGATCTATTTTGTTATAAATATTGTATAGTTATCATATAGAGTATTACAGTTTTTGATTATATATGTTCTTGTTGTTTATACTAAACTGTTTTTTTTATTAAGAATCAAATATTTTGTTGTGCTGAAATATCAGCTATTATATTTATGTTGATAACTAATCTTTTTGGATGAAAATTCGTCTATTCGGTTAAAAGTTGCAAAGGACTAGATTTTTTCTGTGTGTATAATAGATTGCCAAGTACATTAAATTTATTAACAGAGGTCTGCATGAAAAAATCGGATAAGGTAAACCATATCTTTAATTGGAGGTGTAGAAACCTGAATCCACAAGCGCAGGAAAATCATTTTTTGGATCCAAAAGAGGCTGAGAGTGAGTACATTTATTTTTGTGAATATTCCTAGAAATAAAAAAATTAAAATTTTCATTAATTTTCATTTTGTTACTGAAAAATATTATTATTCGCTAGACTCTGCAGTGGTCCGAAAACTTCTAATTTTATGGAAAAAATAATATTAAGTTTTCTATCAGCCCCATGAAGTCTAACATGTATTTTTCACAAGAAAAAACAATTCCCAAAAAACTTCAAAATTAAAAAAATTTTATTTTTATCGTATGAAATAGATGAGAGCAGGAAGTGTAAAAGGCTTAATGAGCCTTCATTTTAACAAATAATTTCGAAACAATTATGTACATATTGTTCATCCCGGAAATTGAAAAAAAATGTTTGAAAAAACGTATTTACTCGAAAATTTTGTTTTGATTAACTATTTTTAGCATCTATTAAGCACACATCACTTTTTAAATAGGTTACGAAACCTTTTTTTGTGCAGACAGATTTAAAATTATTTTTTAAAATAATTTTTCTCTAAGGAACGTTTAATTTTGTTTTAAATCCTCCCCCTCCTACACTTTTTCTCCGCTGCTCCCTGTACACCTACTTGTCTACCTTATCTAATTCTTTTTCTTGAACCACCCTGATTGAAACATTTTGATAATTTTCTTCAACAACTTCTGAAATGTAAATGCTTCTTCAACTATAGATTTGACAAAAACATTTCTTATTTACAGAATTCTGCATCTACAAAGAGGAATGGAACAAATGGTTATGTCGTTGTGATGACTTGCCACAAGATTGCCTGAGTTCGTTTCTGTGTAAATCATTTCCGCCATTGGAAATACTACTTATGTTAGCCGAGCGTGCTGGTTTAATGGAAAAATTGGGTCGTGATGATGAACTGAATCGAGAGTATCATTTGCTTTATCAGAACCCAGTAATGAGTAATATCAATGCGAATAATACTAATTCAGGACCTAGTATTAGACGAGCTCCTGTCAAAGGATCTCGTTATATTAATGATGATGATAATCAGTAGCATCATGGTCCATTGTAATGCTGTTATACATACTATTATTTGCCACACAAAAATAAACAAATCTTATTTGAAATAAAAGCTTTCTGAAGAATTTCTTTTCTGACCATCAATTCTCAATAAAAAAAAACTATTAATATTAACGATTTACAAATGAAAATTTCGATGATATTATGTAAGTAGTCGTAAATATTATGTGAATATTCAAGATTTCAACAGATATTAAAGTCAGAGAGTTTTATTGGTTAGGATATTTTATTGAAATGCCAGCGAAGATTTAGAAAGAAATTCTGGACATAGAAGGAGGAATTTTGGAATCCTGGGAATTTATCGCAAAAGCGATAGAGTGAGAGATAGAGCACGGAAAATATCCACAAGAAAATAAAATAATAAAACTTATTTTAATTTTTTTGGGTGAAAAATGTACCTGTGTCATTAAACAATTGTCTCTTTGTTCCATAGAAAAGTAATTTTTATTATCAAATCATCACTTCAATTTAAAAATCTGTTGCTCCAATTGAAAATTTAACTATAAATTAAAAAATTCGTTTCTGATTGATTGCAAATAACAAAAAATAATTCATTAATAAATAAAAATTTATTATTATCTCAAACAACACGTAAAAGAAAATAGTGTAAATAAGTAAAAACGAAGAACAAGTGTCAGCGAAAAGGAAAATATAAAGTAAGCCATATTTCAGGAGGGATGATTTCTGCTTGAAAACAGAACATTTTAGTTTGCCGTTAGGTGGGCAATTAAGAAAGTACAAACTTTCAAAACTTTTGAAATATGTTAAAGACTTCGAGTTTTCAACAATTCCCTAAAATCCTAAAAATCTTTTGGAATGCCTTCAAATATAACCTATGAAATATTTAATCATGTGGACTTTGTTGAAGTCCTTTGAAACTTTTTAACATTCTTAAAGATTCCTAATTATTTTTAAAATATCTGTAAAGCTTTTAAAATTTTTTAAATACCATGAAAAGTTTTTCGTTTTAAAAATGTTTTAAATCCTTTGTAATTTTGTGAATATCTTAAATAATTGCCTAGAATTTTTAAGAATTTCCTAAAATCTCTAGTATCTTTGCGAATTTTTTGCAAATGAATTAGTAAACCCGCTCTGACAAGGTTTAACCTGGTATAAGGATAACTACATCGAAGTGGGAGTGTTAGGAGCAGGAATCCAGAACAGTACGAAAATGATGTGACTGGGATCCCCCTTGACATTCATGTTACTGCTGTTTAGACGAGGTCTTTGCAGCCCCTTGCTATGCTGAAACACTGTTGGAAGAAAACTTTGTTGACTGACACATCACTATTGGCTCGAACAGCAAGCAATACGAATTCTGTGGTATAGAAGCCAGAGATGACATAAGAGTTGGTTTGGGAATACCAGATCGTATTAAGGAACCTTGCAGAAAAATGAAATGGTTCTCATAAGGTCCCTGGTTAAATAGAGATCAAAGGTAACAAAAAAGCGGACTAACCGGCAAAATGCAACATGGCAAGTAAACCAGTACTAGGGCTAGTCCCTTGTTGCATTATTCTTCCCATCAATATCTTGATTCTTTCTAATCACTAAGAATACTCGGAGGAAAGCCTTGTCTGTCGACAGGCAAAATTCATCATCGGATGTAGGCACAGAATTGTTTAAACTAGGAAAGTAGATGGTTTGCTAAAAAAAAATTTTAGGAAAGTGATTCTGATATTCCCTGGACAGAACCTCTTGAAGTGGTGCTTTCTTCACTTTTGGTACTGTTTGATTTTGAATTTTGTTTGATCTAAGAGAAAGAGAGAGCGCGCAGCGCCACCTAACGTTCTTTTTAATGTATCAACTAGTATGGCGAATATAGTCTTACAAAGAACGCACGCTTTTCTTTACTTCATTGATCTAAAGTGAAACCCAGCAGCAAATATGGAAACATGGTCATTCGAGCCGGATTTTCTACCAAACGAAGTGTGTGTAGCAAAGTTTGTTTCGCTAAGCAATGTCGCCATTTCAATCGATACGTGACTATAGATAGCTGGAAGTCTCGCTTCAATTTAGACGATGGATCAAATTCGATGCAGAGGATGACTATCAAGACTACAAATAGTACCTGAAAAACGACAAGATCGGCCCGCTTCAAATCGCTTCAGGAACAACGCAGAATTCGACTTTCTTTTTTTGATAGAGAAACGACTTCACACCTCACCACTGGATAAAGGTCACGTGAGCGTCCCTTCCTATTCTAAATTCCTTTTTGAAAAGTATACCCTCAAGTAAATATTAGCATTCCTTATAATGCCGCCTAAAGCCAAAAAGGAAAAATTGACTCGACTACGCGAGTCGACTAAAACTAATTTGAACATTTTTGTAAAATATGCCGATGGAATTGAAGCTGCCTATACCAACGAGCGAATCGCGTTACCTAATATAACTACAATAGAGTTAAATTGACGGTTAGAACATTTCAACGCAGCTTTCCAAGATTTTGAAAAATACCAAAATGACATAGATGAACTAACCGACGATGAAGCAGATACCACAAACTATCTTGAAACATTTGAAACAGATTATTTTAATATTAGAGATGGAGCCGAAACGTTATTATCGCGTCCTTAAAGAATAATGTGGCGTACTGATCCAAATCAGCCAATGTCGATCTTCACCTTGAACATTGTAACGTACGGAATAGCTGCAGCTTCCTACCTTGCCATTTGGTGCTTGCACCAGTTAGCTTTTGATTGTCAACAGAAATATCCAAATGCAGCAAAGGCTATCTTAAAGGATTTTTATGTTGATGACTTTGTTTAGGTGCGGATTCAATTGAAGAAGCCAAACACCTTGTCAAACAAATACATTAAGCTTTATTAAAGTGGTACTACGTTCGTAGAAAATGGATTTACAATGATACTCTTGTAATAAAAGATATGATAGATCCTGCGCATCCTTCTAGTTTGATTAACTTCTCAAATGATGTTCAAATTGAGACACTTACTTTAAAATGGAAAGCCAAAGGCGACCACATAGCTTATTCAGTAAGTGTTTCGAAAGATAATAAAACTTCCAAAACACCAATTCTATCAGATATCTCGCGAATTTTCGATCCCTTAGGTCTTTTAAGTCCTTGTATCATTGTCGCAAAAATTCTCCTTCAAAAACTTCGACTTGAAAAAATCTCGTGGGATAAAAGTCTTCCGGCCATTACTCATTCGCAATGGATAGAATATAGAAATCAACTTTCGATTATAAATTCTATAAAAGTTCCAAAACACGTGATTTGTTCAAAGGCTGTAAACGTTCACTTGCATGGATTTTCCGATGAATCAAGCAATGCATACGGAGCGTGTATCTACCTCAGATCAGAGGACGTGAAAAGAAACGTTCGCGTTCAGTTAATTTGTTCTAAATCTAGGGTAGCACGCTTGAAGGCTCAGACCACAGCACGACTGGAACTCTGGGGGGCTCTCAAATTGGCCAAATTAAGCTCCAAAGTTGAAATTGATCTTGATTTATTGATCAACAATATTAATTACTCGTGTGATTGTACAATTATTTTGTGCTGGCTCAGAACTGAATCAAACACTCTTGAAACATTTGTGGCAAATAGGATCAGTCAAATTCAACAATTGACTGACGTTAACTGCTGGAAACACCTTCGTAGCGAAGAAAATCCAGCAGATTATATTTCTCGCGATGTTGCTTCGGGTCTTCTCAAAGGTTTAGGATCGTGGTGGTACGGTTCAGAATTTCTTTCCATGGAAAAATTAAATTGGCCTTTAATGCCATCTCTGTCTTCTGATGTGCCAGGTCTTAAAAAAGAATTCAATCTAATAGCTAAGGAGAACGTAATCGATGTTTCGATTTTCAAGCGTTACCAAAGCTTGTCTCGACTAATCAGAGTAGTAGCAACTTCTAAATATATATACACAACTGTAAGACAAAGACTGACAAATTGAGTGGACATCTACACTCGTATGAACTTGCTGAATCTATAGTTGCTCTTGCTAGTTTGTCACAAAGAAATTCATTTTTCAAGGCAATGAAAATGCTATATCAAAATATCCCAAAAATTAAGGGTACATTAGCATCTCTGAATCCTTTTTTGGTACATAACGAAGTCTTAAGAGTCGGGGACAGACTAGAAAATTGAAATTTTTGCGAGGATGAAATACATCCTATACATTTATCTGCCTCTGATGAATTCACAAAACTTCTTTTTAATAGTGTGCATAAGCGATTGCTCCATGCTGGTCCTCAATTATTCTTAGCTTCTGTTTGCGAACATTTTTGGCCATTTGTAGCGAATAATGAGGTGGAGCAACTAGAAATGTTTTTGATTAACGAGTCACAGAACCTGTAAGAAACAATTGCAAATATGGGCGTCCTGTGGCATTTCATTCCAGCTTATTCTCCTCATTTTGATGGAATCTGGGAAGCTGGAGTGAGGCCTACGAAAAACCACCTAAAACGTGTTGCAGGGAACAATGTTCTGACTCTCGAAGAATTTTATACACTACTGGTTCAAGTAGAGGGTTTGCTAAATTTCCGGCCCCTGAGCCCCTCTCTTCCGACCCTAATGATTTTTATCCTCTTACTCCTGGTTATTTTCTGATCAGACATCCAATTAATTCTGTTTCTGATCCAGATTTATCTCATCTTCCAGAAAACCGAAATATTGAAACAGGTACCCGTATCGCTAATGTGTCAGAAGCGTCCTGATACCAGGTCGGACTATTTTGTCTTAGTATTGCTCACTGAGAGTTAGCACGATTGAACAAAAAAGTTGAAAAGAAATTCCTTAATTTTTCTATGTTGAAATTTCGGACCTGTTTTGTTAAGGGTACTAGAAGCGAATGTTTGGGAACACTATCAGGTTTTATCATCATTTATCAAGTATAATCAACTAAATTTCCTAAAATTTTCCTTTCTTTGGAATTCCTTCAAATTATCGAAATCCATTCAAATTTTGTAAAACTTTTAAAATAATGTAAAATATTTTGCATATTATTTTAAATTATTTAAATTTGTTCAATATTTCTGGAAGTTTTTCAGAAATAGTCCAAAATACCTTTACTTCTATAAAACTTGTTCAGAATTTTTAAAACTTAGGAAATAAATTGAAAATTCTTTGGAATTTTTAAGGATTTTCCAAAATTTTAAAAATCCTTGTGAATAGGTTCAAATGGGACCCGTTCATTTTTCGGAACGGTAAAAATTAAGAAAGGTAAAATTTCAGAATGGGTTATAATACATAATGGTAAAACTTAGGAATAGCAAAAAGTAGGAAAGAGCAATAAGTCAGAAATCTAAAACTCTGAAAGGTATTTTTTCGGAAACCAAGGAAGCAGAATGGGTTAACATTCAGAAGCGTTAAAATTTGGTAGGGTGAAAAATTAGGAATATGTAAATATACGAAGAGGAAAAATTAGGAAAGTAGAAAAATTCGGAATTGTTAATAAATATACCTATTAGCAGGTGTATAATTGTTTACTTATGGTAGAAAACAAATGTTTATCGCAGCAAATTTAAATATCATATCATAATAAATGTATGTTGTACGCTGAAAATTGTTTTTAAATTATAAAATAATAAAAAATAATTATTTTTTCGTGAAAAATGTACCGATTCCGCTTCTTTGGTTTCCGAATAAATACTATTCAGAGTTTTGGATCTCTGATTTATTCGAAAGGTTTTTCGAAAATTTTATAAACACCCTAAATTATTTTTAATTCTATGATATTTTTCGAAATCCTTTGAAAAGTCTTAAATCCTTCAAAAATTCTTTACAATTTTTAAGACTCCCCTACCATCTTTAAAATCCTTTAAATTTCCTTCCAATTATTTAAATATATTAAAAAATTTTTACAATGTTCAAAAGCTAGTCCTATTGCTATTTAGGGAAATAAGAATTTATGCAAAATAACTAAAATAAGTGTTTAAACAATTTATTATGCGGTATAATTATCTTCTTTTTGAGTGATGCTGAATAGCTTTAGGTTTTTTCTGAAACTTTTAGATTTTCTAGGTCTTTTTAGTCAGGAACAAATCAAATTAATTAAAATTAATATTAATTTACAGGAAAAAGTCCTACGTGTCATTAAAAGAATTTATGTAAATATATTTATATAAATTTTATATAAATATATTTATATAAAACGTTTGATATTTTAGAAAAAACCTTAACTTTGTAGCATTATTCTAACTAATATTATTTGAAATGATAATAAAGTGCAGGAATTGTGCTTTTAACTTGACTTAAAGAAATACTATTATTTCTGGTTGATGTAATCAGAATTTGTTATTAATTTAACCAGAACTATGGTTACTTTCACCAGAAAAATTCGTATGGACAATATTTGACCGTAATTCTGGTAATTTAACCAGGGATGTTTTGAAGTGTTGAAATGGGTTTTAGTATAAATAAAATATATTGCTAAAACAATAATTTTGTTTAAGTTAATCAATAGTTATCACGCTTTAAGTGAAAACTTTATAATAAATTAAAAAGTTCTGAATTATCAAGACGACATAGGAAAAAGAGTCTAAAATATAAAATTTTCATTTTGAGAAGATCTACAATAAATCATTTAAAAATTATTAGATACAGCTCACTATTTGAGAAAGCAGTCTATAATAATTATTGGCCTTCTTATCGGCTACACTTGAAGTGTCAACGTATAAAAATTTATTCAGTAGCTATAGGAAATAGGGCGTTAAATTGTTTATCTTTTTTAAGTGTGCTAGACGAAACAAGGGCATTAGACAGAGTTTGAGTAATCATTGCTGCAGGTTTGAAGAATTTGTTTCCTCGTATGACAATTAAGATTCTTATTTACGTGAATGAGCCTCGACACAATACTCTTTCATGAATCAGGATATAAAAAAGTAATAGTAATAGTCATCGCTTGTTAATACTTATTAATATAAACTTAATTTAAAAAATCAAATTAAATTAAATTATTTGAAAGAATAAAATTATCAAATTATTAAAATGTTTATCGCTTTGTTATTCATCCAAGCCACCTCCAAAATATTCAACGTACCCTTACATATAGTGGCATGTCCTATTTATTCTAATAATGTAAAACAATTGAAAATGGTCTTAAACTTCGTCTTTAAACCACACGAAAACCTTATTTTAATAAATTTAGACGCGGAACACTTTTTTGTCAAAAAAAGTGAAAGACCCCTATCGAAAAAAATTCGCGAAAATCTCCCTGATTAAATTTGCATTTATAGACTGGTTTGTCAATGTGTCACTGAAAAACTTGTAAATTTATTTTAAAAATGAGCTTAATTAGGTTAATTCCTATTTTCCGGAAGTTTTATTGTTGCTACACAGTATTGTGAAAGTAAAGATACATAACGAGTGAGCCTGAGAAGATTTATTTAAATCACATCCGTGTTTTTTGCAAACACTGTTGAAATGTATGCAATAAGGAATTTTTTATTTTAATCAGAAAATATTTTCTAATATAAAACAAAATAAAAATGGCTCTAAAATCACGCGCTTCCGGGAATTAATTTCTTAAAATCTCTCTCCTTGTAGGGAGCGAAAAGTGACGACAGAGGTTCATAATGAAAATTATACATCTATGGGTTCGCATTTTACGACAATCAGCCCACTCACCATAAAAACTCAAGGAAATTTGGTTGATGATAATACAATTTTGGGATAATTTTGTAAAAGTTACTGTTTATAACTAATTAAATTACCGTAAATTACCAAAAATGTTTCGAAATTTATAGACATTTTTCAAATGAATTTTGGTTAATTTATCTTAGGTCGCCATAAATTACCTGTAATATTACCATAAATCACTAAAAATTTCATTAATTTCTGGAACTTTATCAAAACGTTACAAATTGGATTATTGGTAATTCATGGTAAATTATCATATTTACCTGTACAATTGCCATGAACCTCTGTATAATTAAAAAAAATTTTTATGAAATTTTGTGTAATTTGTGATCATTCATGAAAATTTCATGATCATATGCCTATAAGCAGTTGGTGATCCAAGGGGTTTCCAAAATTTTTATCTAAAAAAATGGCGATGATTTTTAAAATAATGTCGTCTCTGTTCACTGAAAAATACTTTCAAATTAAAAAATCAAACCTAATGTCGTTTGGTAGAAATTTTATATATATTTTTTTTGTTCAACTGGTCGGTAAAAGAAATTAATTTCGGTTAAGAAATCATCTATTTTGTTATAAATATTATATAGTTATCATATAAATTATTACCGTTTCTGATTATATATTCTTGTTGTTTATACTAAACTGTTTTTTTATTAAGAAACAAATATTTTGTTGTGCTGAAATATCAGCTATTATATTTATGTGGATAACTAATCTTTTTCAAAATTAAAAAAATTTGATTTTTATCGTATGAAATAGATGAGAGAAGGAGGTGTAAAAGGCTTAATGAGCCTTTTTTTAAACAAATAATTTCGAAAAAATTATGTACATTTTGTTCATCCCGGAAATTGAAAAAAATGTTTGGAAAAATATATTTGCTCGAAAATTTTGTTTTGATTAACTATTTTTAGCATCTATTAAGCACACATTACTTTTTAAATAAGTTATGAAACCTTTTTTTTGCAGACAGATTTAAAATTATTTTTAAAAATAATTTTCCACTAAAGAACGTTTAATTTTGTTTTAAAACCTCCCCCTCCTACACTTTTTCTCCGCTACTCCCTCTGCACCTACTTGCCTACCTTATCTAATTCTTTTTCTTGAACTACCCTGATTGAAACTTTTTGATAATTTTCTTCAACTACTTCTTAAATGCAAATGCTTCTTTAACTATAGATTTGACAAAAACATTTCTTATTTACAGAATTCTGCATCTACAAATCTCGCTTTATCTCGCTTTATCAGAACCCGGTAATGAATAATATCAATGCGAATAATACTAATTCAGGACCTAGTATTAGACGAGCTCCTGTCAAAGGATCTCGTTATATTAATAATGATGATAATCAGTAGCATCACAGTCCATTGTAATGCTGTTATCTATACTATTATTTGCAACACAAAAATAAAAAAATCTTGTTTGAAATAAAAGCTTTTTGAAGAATTTCTTTTCTGATCATCAATTCTCGATAACCAAAAACTATAAATAGTAGCGATTTACAAATAAATATTTCCATAATATTATGTAAGCAGCTGTAAATATTATGTGAATATTCAAGATTTCAACAGATATTAAAGTCAGAGAATTTTATTGGTTAGGATTTTTTATTGAAATGTCAGGGAAGATTTAGAAAGAAATCCTGGACATGGATGGAGCAATTTCGGAATCCGGGGAATTGAACGCAAAAGCGATAGAGTGTGCAATAGAGCCCGGAAAATATCCACAAGAAAATAAAATAATAAAACTTATTTTTAATTTTTTTGGGTGCAAAATGTACCTGTTTGATTGAACAATTGTCTTTTTGTTCAATAGAAAATTAATTTTTATTATTAAATCATCATTTCAATTTCAAAATCTGTTCTTTCCCTTGAAAATTGAACTAAAAATTTAAAAATTCGTTTCTGATTGATTGCAAGTAACAAAAAATAATTCATTAATAAATAAAAATTTATTATTATAATATTATCATTATTATCTCGAACAACACATAAAAGAAAATAATGTAAATAAGGAGCTAAAACTAAGAAGCTAGTTTGAAGCTAGAAAAAAAGACCCCTTAACAAAACAAAATCGTAAAAAGCAGCCTGACTAAGGGTGTTCATTAAGATTGGTCTTTGAACGTGTCTTCGGACTTCCCGAACGATGTATAAAAAATATATAAAATTGTGAATAACGTAAGCTTTTGGGGGCAAAAGAAACAAAAACCCCCTTAACAACCAAAATTTTCAGAAGTTGCCATGTGAAACTGGAACTTATTTCGAAGTGCGTCCAGAATATCCCTCCATTTTGTGGTGGTTCAGGCGATCTTGACTAGGGTGACAAAAATTTAAAAACTTTTCCCAGAGTTTGATGTCATTTTCGAAGATGCACAAAGGCCTCTATGATGACGGAAGCCCTGGATCGCCTTTGACTTTGCTTATCAGCACCAGCGTCTGTTCCTTCCATCTCTTGGTGAAGCTTCCTGGTTCAGAGGCAGCTGCTGTATACGTCAAATAACAGCTGAAGGTTATACTGCCAGACTGCCTTGAACGATTCTAATAGAATAGCATCTAAACCAGATGCCTTTTTGTTTTGATGGTCGAAACTCTTCAGCTTCGAAGATCACGTGTCCTTGGAGACATCCACTCTTACTTTATTCAGCTGCTCATTTAATCTTTAAAACAGTAAGTCATCGATCTTTCTCATCGTATCCTAATCGCTTTCCAGTGGTTTTCTGGCTTCTTTCAGCTTTCGGGTAACTATCCTGTATCCAAGACCGCGAGGATCTTTATCCATATTCTTCTGGAACATGGAAACATCGTATGTTCGGCGAATAATAGCCATTGTCCTCTCCACTACAATCCCGAAGTCGTCTACTGTCTCATATCCTTTCTGCGCCTATGGGTCCACAGTCTCTGGACTTTATTCTCTACCTGCAGGAGTGCGTTCCAGGGGATCACCTGGGTGCACTCGGAGCCGTTCCACAACTCTATGTAAGGGATGGCATCACTCGGGTGAAGAGTGGAGGTTACTCGACGGGTGACCGTTTCACTTACTATAATTTGGTAGGTGGAAGTGAGTGAACAGAACAATTGGTGGGCAGAAGAGGCGGGAATCGCAAGTTTGGTAGCAGATTAAAGTTTAGTATCTTCATCACTTCCTACTATTATTGAACCAATGACTGCTTGTAATAACAATGGCCTCGTGATTGCAGCAGCAATTAAAATCTTCTTCTCCTGTTCTTGCATTTCTTAAACTTTTGTGTAACGTCACCTCGATTATCCTTCACCAAACATTACGTAACAAACATACACCCGACGCACACTCGAACCCGTTCATTCTATCGCCCCCCTTTCACTTCACCCTAGTAAGCTCCGCCAACTTTTTTACTTCACCCACCAATTCACCCAGGTGGTCGCATGGAACGCACCCTAGCTGGAAGATGGCCACAAACGTCAAAAAAGTGTGTGAATCGAAAATATTGAATGTAAAAACAGGACAAACGATAGGGAAAAAAAGATTAAAAAATTCAAATTTCGGAGTGATGACACAAAATATTAATAGGTCTTTAGAAGCAAGCAAAGATGGTACGAGTGAAAATAATAAAAATACAAACAGTAAAAACGACGCAAAAAATGAAGCGGATACAAAAATTGAAATTTCGTGATAGGGGGGGGGGCGCACATTTAATTTATATTTGTCCCTAGTGAGACAACCAGGATGGTACGAAAAAAAATCATTGAATGTACAACCAGTAAAAAAAAAGAACAAACGTTAGCAAAGATAAAAACATAAAATAAGTCATATTTCAGAAGGGATGATATAAAACTTCCCTAGCTGGTTAACAAAGATGGTGCAAACAACAATAATAAATATACAAACAGTACAAACGATAGCAAAAAGAAAAAAGTAACAAATTAAATTTCGGCCAGATGATAGAAAATTTTAAGTTACCCCTGTGTTGCCAATGGCGGTGACCAAGGGTCGAAAATGTTGATTGATTTATCTGATTATTGAGGAGAGAGCTGGCAGTCTGTTTTTGGGGTCGAGGTCTGCTTCGTGATTAACGTTTGTTTTGGATTCGTTCGCTCAGGTAATAAGGGGTGAAGGTTCGGATGAATTAATTGGGACAATATTTTTCTCGCTTCTTCGATGAAAGTATGGTTCGAACGGAGTGGAGTTAGATTAGATTTGATCTTATACTATAGTGGCGTTATTTTTCAGAGTTGTGCTTCATTAGAGCGATGATAGAATTGAGACTTGGCAGAATGTTATTTCGTTTTTGACTGATACTGTGTTTTTGATCGTATTCAGTGACCTAATTATATTGCGTCGACTGTCGACGTTTTTGTTTGAGTTGGTTACAGGACTTACGTTACCCTGGAATCGGAAGACGAAAAGATCCCGACCTTTAAGGAATACCCTGGTCAGGTTAGGAGATGAATATTGGAATACCTTTGTGGATGAGACGAGAAGAGCTCGCAGTGCACCTACATGACGTAAGGAAAGGTAAAGGAGGTCGGGATCTGCGAAGGTCAAGTACTCCAAGGAAGATGGACATAACTTGAAGGATAGGACGTGAAAGTGCAAAAACAGTGTTGTGTTCGCCGAGTGTATTACCAATTGTAAAGGGTGATCGCAAAATTGTTTTTTAAAAGTTTAGTACCAATAATAATTGTGTTTTATAAAGATGCGTGTGTCCCAGTTATTTTGAAAAATCTCTCCTCCCCCCTCACTATTCTGGCTAGCCCTAAAATTCCCTAATATTCTAAAAATCTTTTGGAATGCCTTCAAATATACCCTATAATATTTTCCATTCTGTGAAATTTGTTTAAATTCCTTAAAACTTTAAAAATTTTTAAAGAATCCTAATTATTTTTGAAGTACCTTAAAAGCTTTTAAATTTTTTAGAAAACCATGAAAAGCTTTTCTTTTTTAAGATTGTTAAAATCCTTTGTAACTTTGTGAATATCTTGGAAATTGCTTGAAATTTGGAAGAATTCCCTAAAACCTTCAATATCTTTTCGAACTCCTTTAAATCTGCAAAATATATTAAGAATTTCTTGAAATTAAAAAAAAACCTACAATATTTTTAATTATTTGTAATATTTTGAAATGCTTTAAAAGTTTTAAAGTAATTCGATAATTTCTTGGAACTTTTAAGAATTCCCTTAAATATTTAATTTTCCTTGAATTCCTTCAAATGATAGAAATCTATTAAAAATTGTTTGGAGTTTTTTTAAATACCTAAACTATTTTCAATCATATGATATCTTTTCAAATCCTTTGGACTATTTGAATTCATTGAAAATTCTTTCAAATTTATTAAAATCTTCTAACTTTTAAAAATCCTTTGCAATTTCTTTAAATTATGGAGATCTATTCAATTTTTTTTTAATTTTTGAAGATAACTTAAAATATGCTTAGTCCTTTAAAGCTTTTTAAAAATCATTGAATCTTTTTACAATGTCTTTGAAATTCCCTAGAATTTAAAAAAAATTGTAAACTTGCAAATCTGCTGCAATTCTTTGGAATTTTGTGAATATCTTGAATACTCCTAGGAATTTTTAAAAATATCATTATATCCTTCGAATTATTGAAAAATATTCAAATTTCGTGAAATGTTTTTAATTACCGTAGAATCTTTCCAGTCCTTTAAATTTTTTGAGTCCCTTTGAAACTTTTTATATATCTTGAAAATTCCTTAGAGTTTTTAAAAATTCCTTAAAATATTAAGCTAATTTTACGCCTATGATTTTTTTTTAAATTCCTTTGAATGTTTTTAAATAATTCAATAACTTCTTGGAATTTTAGAAACTATCTTAAATATTTAAAATTCGAAGCTAAAATTGCTAAACAAATAATAAATTATTTAAAAAATGTATTCCAAACAATTTTTTATAAAAAAAGGTTTAGGTAAAAAAATGTTATTAAAAATATAAAAATTACATTTTCCAGAATGAGTATAAATTTGCTTGAGACGACTTTATTGATAATATATCTATTGTTATTAAATGTAAATAACAAAATAATTCAATTGATTCATTAAAGAAGTAAAATGATCAAATTATTCAAATTTTGATCACCTTATTATTGATCCCAACCACCACCAAAGTCTTCAGCCTACGGTCACGCATAATAGCATGTCCTATGAGAAGTTAGAGAAGGTGGAAATAGAGAAGAAGAAGTTAGGTTAGGGAGGAAAAGATATGTAAATACCATACGCAGACGGAACAATATTGATAGCAGAGGATTAAACAGAAAAGTCGGGCCTTCTTACAGAATGAGAGGGATACTTAGATGGGAGTGTGAGAGGGTAAAGGAGGGGAGTTAGTGACAAACTATTTGATGAAGTTGGAAGAGAGGGGAAGGAGGGAGATAGAATTAACGAGATGAGAAGAATAAAGGTGGCAGTTCTTCAATGCTAACAACATAGAAGACCGGATTGAAGTAAAATATGAAGAATTAAAAAAAAGGAAAGGGAAAGAAAATTAATAGAAAGATAGGCGATGATTAAGAAATCAAAATACAAAAAATGGTATAAGATGATAAAAAAGGAAGAATTACCAAAGTATTTAGAAACGGGATCAAGAGAGCGAAGATGGACCAGAATGACAAGATTTAGAATGGAAAACGAGGCAAGGGAGGTGGTGTATTAGGAAAACGAAGAGAACAGAAACTGTAAAATATGTGAATGGGATGAAGAAACAAGGGAACATATCTGGGAAGGATGTAGGAGAGGAATGGAAGATAAGAAAAGCTGGCAAAAGAATGTGGTAAAGATTTTACGGGAGGGTGGATTAGGAAAAGAATTGAAGAAGGAGTTGGAGGGTGCTAGAGGAGCAAATGAAAATAAATGAAAGAATGCATTTGAAGAAAAAGGCAAATGGGAAGTACGAGAAAAGTGAAATAAAAAGGAAAGAGAAAGTCGCTTCGATCGGAAGCGTAAAGATTGTAAGTAATGGTTACGTAATAGCATAAGTATAATAAGATGCGTTTGCGTTCTCACTCTCGCTTTCTCTTTCTGTCCCTCTCTCTATCCCCCCCTTTCTTTCTCTCTCTCTCTATCTTGCAGCATTCTGGCTTTCGATCGTTCGCGCGCTCGTTTACTAACACGTCGAAAATCGCGCTATCGTTCTAGGGAAGTCTTAGAAATTCCAAGAAGTTTTGAAATAGTTTAACGATTTAAAAGGATTTTCAAACTTTCCAACGAATTAAAAATATATTTCGACCTTTAAAAAAATTCCAAGAAATTATAAATATATTTCGACAATTTGAAGGACTTCCAAAGGCTTTAAAAGATTTTAGGGAACATTTAAAAATTCTAAGGAGTTAATAAAAACTCCACAACATTTTGGATATAATTCAATAATTTGGAGAAATTCCAGGGTATTTTAAAAATTTTAGGGTATTCTTCAAAAGTCTAACCAATTTTCTAATTATTTAACAACTTGCAAAGGATTTCAAAGTATTTCAAAGAATTAGAAACAGCTTAAGATATTTAAAAAAATTCCAAGAAATTTCAAATATATTTTGATCGTTTAAAGGAAATCGAAAGGAATAAAAAATTTCCGGCAGATCTTATAAATTCCAAAGAACTTTCGAGAATTTTAAAAAAATGCATAGAATTTCAAAAAATTTCATCAAAATGAAAATAATTTAGGGTATTTTGTAAGATTCCTAAAAATTTGAAAAAAAAATTTAATAATTTGAATAAAATCTAAAGGATTTTTAATTTTTTAGGAAATTCTTGAAAATTCCAAAGAATTTTATAGATATTTAAAAAATTCTACAGGATCTCAAAAAATTAAACAGTATTCGAAATATCTGAGTACATTTTTAAAAATTCCCCGAAATTTCGGCTTTATTTCTAAAATTTTAAGGAATTTCAAAAGATTTTATAATATTTTAACAATTCTACGGAATGGTCCAGATATTTAAAAAGATTCAAAGGATATGAAAGAATTCCATAGAACTGGAAATATTTTGGGGTAATTTTGAAAATTCCAAGAAATTTAGAATATATTCCGATAATTTGAATGAATTTCAAAAGATTTGGAATATTTTAGAGTATTTTTGAAAATTCCTTAGAAATTTAAAAAATTACCCTAAATCTTTAAAATCATTTGTAAATTCGACAAAATATTAAAATCTATTCAAAACTTGTTGAAATTCTTTAAAACAACCTAAGATATTTTAAATCCTATGCAATTTGTTAAAATCCTTCGAAACTTTTTAAATCTCTTAAAAATTGCTTCGAATCAACAAATGTCTGATAACCTTTAAAATTATTAGTAATCATTTAAATTTACTTTCAATTTTTAAAAATACTTTAACATATTTTAAATCTTAAGTAATTCAATTAACTTATTGAAATCCATTCTAAATTTCCTACAATTTTTAAAAATTTCCTAGCATTGTAAAAAATACCCTAAAATGTTTTCAATCCTATAGAATATTTTTAGATCCTTTGAATCTTTTTAAATATCTTGACAGTTCCTTAGAAATTTAAGAAAACGAATCCTGTTTAATTCTCCAATTACTTAGAATCGTAAAAAAATACCCTCAATTATTTTCATTTCAATGACATTTTTTAACATCCTTGAAATCATTTTAAAATTCTTTAAAATTCCTTGGAAGTTTTGAAACTTACCCGAAATTTTTATTTTCTTTCTAATTCCTTCAAATTATCAACATATATTTGAAATTTCTTGGAATTTTTTTAAATATCCTTAACTGTTTTTAATGGTTTGAAATAATTTAAAATCATTTGCAAGTATTTCAATAATTCGAAAATTCGTTAGAAATACTTTGGAATTCCTTCAAATTATTGAAATCTATCCAAACTTTTGTGGAATTTTTTCAAATACTGTAACATATTTCCAATCTTTTGAAATTTTTTATTAAACTTTGAAACTTTTGGAATATCCAGATAAATTTTTATAACTTTTCTAATTCCTTACAATGCTTACAATTTTATGGAATTCCTTCAAATTTGTTTAATAAATTCAAAATTTATTAGAATTTTTAAAAACACCATAAATTATTTTCAATCCTATGCAATTTTTAGGAATCCTTTGAAACTTTTTGAATATTTTAAAAAATCTTTAGATATTTTTATTCTCTAAAATCTTTAAAATCCTTTGGGATTCCTTTCCGTCGTCGAAATAAAATTTTAAGTTTCTTGAAATTTGTTAAATAAATTACTTCTTTTTTATTCATACCATGTCCCCTAAGGGTTTACATGACTTCCATTGCTAACAATTTTTCCGCCTACTTATTTTTTTCACAAAAAATTGTCCTTACTATTTACAATTATTCACAACTATTCACGTAAAATATTATATCTAGATCCTTATGTCTATTTCTTGCAATAGTGCAGTTTTGGACGTGTAAGCGAACGAGTGAGCGAGCGATCAAAAGCGAGAGTGCAAGCAAGAAAGGGAGAGATGGAGAGAGAGAGAGTGGGACCGCAGACGCATCCTATTCTATTTATGCTATTACATAACCATTACTTACAATCTTTACGCTTCTAATCGAAGCGACTTCTGTTTCCTTTTTCCTTTACATTTCCGGCACCTCCAATTTGCCTTTTCTTTCACATGCATTCTTTCATTTTTTCTCATCCGCTCCTCTAGCACCCTCCAACTCCTTCATCTATTTTTCTCCTAATCCATCCTCCCCTAGAATCTTTATTACACTCTCTTTCCAGCTTCCCCCGTCTTCCATTCCTCTCCTACATTATTTCCATAAATCCTTCTATGTTTCCTGCTCCCATTCACATGCACTACACTTTCTGTTCTCTTTTTTTTTCGAATACATCACCTTTCTTACCTCGTTTCCTAATCCAAACCTTGCTATTCTGGTCCACCTTCTTTCTTTCCTACCCGTTTCTAAATTGTTTAGTACCCCTTCCTTTTTATCATCTTACACCATTTGTTGTATTCTTATTCCTTAATCATCTCCCATCTTTCTATTAATTGTCTCCCTCTGTCTATTCATTCTATCCCTCTCCCCTCATCTCCTCTACCTCCTTCAAACACTTTCTCCCTAACTACCCTCCCTTTTCCTCCGACAGCATTGTCTCAAACTGATGCCCTCATTTGAGCCCATGCCCTCTTTCGTGCTCTATTACTAAATTTGTTCCTTTGCGCTTTTTTTATTACCATATTTCTTGGCGTCCTCTATTCTACCCCTAGTGTCCACATTATATACCTTTCTTTATAACTTTTTATGTCTTTTCTTTCTCTTCACCCCCATATCTCTGTTTCATAACCTTATACCGGCAATACCAGCCTATTAAATAACCACATTCTTTTCCATTGTATATATCCTTTCCTTCCTTAACCTAACTTCTCCTTAACCTTTTCTTCTCATTTCTTCTTCTAAGTCTGACATTATTATAATAAATAAAAATAGGATCAGAGGACATCCTTGTCTAAATCTTCTCACTAACCAGAAACTATCTTCTACTTGCTCTCCTATTAGTTGGAATCTCATCTATATCAGATGCATTTCAATCCCTTATTATCTCAAACACCTTGAGTATTTCCCGCTTCTATAGCTTTTGTTTCAATATCTATATCCTTCTTTCAAACTGTTTCCTAACTGCTTCCAATTGTTTTATTCCTTTCCTAAGTTCAGCTACTTCCCGCCTAATTTATTTCCTTATTTCCTATTCCCTTCCCTCCTGCCCTTCTTTAAAAATCGCTATTACATCTATCATAACTACGCGACTTTTGTTCAGTCTTTCCTCTTACATCAGATCTTCAGTTTCATTCCTGCTTCCTTCAGTTTCCTTACTATTCTCACCCTTTTCTACAAAACTATGCTTTTCCGGCGGCGATCTTAACATCTTGTGATATTTAAAGCTTAAACCTATGTCATCCTTCTCCTCACTGCTTCCCATCTGTCTTCTCTTCCTTTTGATAAAGCCTTTAATGGTTCTCGCGCTTTCTGCTCTCAATCTCTGATTTTCTACAGTCTTCCTGTAGTTCCCCCTTGCTTTCCTCTCTTTGATCACCCATTTTGGTGTACTATTAAGTTCCTGCTCTAAATCCGTTTTTTCTTTGATGTTACTCGCTACGCTTACCATGAATCAAATATAAACGCTTCCACCTTCTATCCTTTCCTGCCACTATCTATCGTTGCAAGCTGTTATCTGTTTTGTTGTTTCCCGTATCTACCCCATTCAGTGATGTCAGAATGCAGATATCTCTGGCATGCGCAGTACGCTGGGGCGGCACCTATTTCAGTAGCTAAAAGGAAGTTGGCGGGAACTTTTAAATGCTCAAATTTGCACTATTATTTTTTTGCATAATTACAATCAGGAAAATAAAATGAAGATGCTTGATAAAAAAAAATATTTTATATAACCGATATGCAAGAGTACTTTTTATTATTTATAAGTATTTACGATAATTTTACCATTGTAAATGCGATAGAGCGAGTAGATTTTCTTTTGTTTTAGCAGACAACACACCACATATTTTATAGTAGCTGCAGACACAATCTTTAATACATTTTTCATTTCAGATGTTATTTTATAATAATTATGTGGAATTTTTTTAAACAATGTAAAATAATTCTAGTCCTATGAAATTATTTGAAATCCTTTGAAACCTTTTGACTATCTAGAAAAATCTTTAGAATTTTTAAAACTTCCCTACAATCTTTAAAATCCTTTGAATTTCCTTCAAATTATTTAAATATATTAAAAAATTTTTGCAATGTTCAAAAGCTAGTCCTATTGCTATTTGGTGAAATAAGAATTTATGCAAGTCAACAAAAATAAGTGTTTAAACAATTTATTATGCGGTATAATTATCTTCTTTTTGGTGATGCTGGATAGTTTTAGGTTTTCCTGAAACTTTTAGATTTTCTAGGTCTTTTTAATTAGGAACAAATCAAACTAATTAAAATTAATATTAATTTACGGGAAAAACTTCTGCGTATCATTGGAAAAATTCATATATGATTCAATGCAAATAGAAAAATTAAAAAATGTTTGAAATAATTGTTATCGTTTCATTAATAAAGAATTGAAGAAAAGTTTAAAATTTTAGAAAAAACGACACTAACCAGCATTACTGTAGGATATGATAGTTTCTAACAATAATCATTTCTTTAAATGATTCTGTCACATCAATTTAAAAAATACTTATATTGCAGCAAGTGAAAATTTCATAAAACGTTTGATATTTTAGAAAAAACCTTAACTTTGTAACATTATTCTAACTGATATTATTTTAAATGATAAGAAAGTGCAAAAATTGTGGTTCTTAACTTGACTTGAAAAAATACTATTATTTATGGTTGATGTAATCAGAATTTGTTTTTAATTTAACCAGAACTCTGGTTACTTTCACCAAAAAAAATTTTATGGGCATAATTTAACCATAATTCCGGTTAATTTAACCAGGGATGTTTTAGAGTGTTGAAATAGGTATTAGTATAAATAAAATATATTGCTTAAAAACACTTTTGTTAATGTTAATTAATAATTGCCACGCTTCAAATGAAAACTTAATTAAAAATCAAAAAGTTATGAATTCTCAAGACGACATAGAAAAAAGAGTCTAAATAATAAATTTTTAATTTTGAGACGATCTACAAAATATGATTTGAAAGTTATTAGATACAGCTCAGTAATTGAGAGAACAGCATATAATAATTATTGGCCTTCTTATCGGCTACACTTGAAATGTCAACGTATAAAAACTTATTAGCTATAGGAAGCAGGGCGTTAAATTGTTTTTTTTTAACGTGCTAGACGAGACAAGGGTATTAGGCAGAGTTTGAGTAATCATTCCAGAAGGTTTCGAAAATTTATTACCTCGTATGACAATTAAGATTCTTATTTACGTGAATGATCCTCGACACAATACTCTTTCATGAATCAGGATATAAAAAAGTAATAGTAATAGTCATCGCTTGTTAATACTTATTAATATAAAAGTAATACAAAAAATCAAATTAAATTAAATTATTTAAAAGAATAAATTTATCGAATTATTAAAATATTTATCGCTTTCTCATTGACCCCAGCCACCCCCAAAATATTCAACGTACCCTTCCTTATAGAAGCATGTCCTATTTATTCTTGTAATGTTCGACAATTGAGAAACGTCCTAAAAATCGTTTTTAAGCAGCACAAGAAACTTATTTTGAAAAATTTAGACGAGGAACACTTTTCGGGTAAAAAAAGTAAAAGACCTCTATCGAAAAAAATTCGCAAAAATCGCCCTGATTAAATTTGCATTTATAGAACGGTTTTTCAATGTGTCAATGAAAAACTTCTGAATTTATTTTAAAAGTGATCTTAATTAGGTTAATTCCTATTTTCCGCAAATTCTATCGTTGCTACAGAATATTGTGAAAGTAAAGATACATAGCGAGTGAGCCGGAGAAGATTTATTTAAATCAGATCCGTGTTTTTTTTAAACCTTGTTGAATTGTATGCAATAAGGAATTTTTTATTTCAATAAGGAAATATTCGGTGCCTAGGTAATGTGCATTATCATGGCTCCTTTCGGCAATTTTGATAAAAAGATAGCGGATACATTTTTGTATAAAAAGCGAGGCAAATAGATGAATATTAACTTATTGATTTACGTTGATTTAGACTAAATTCAATGAAAAAATTATTAAAAATAAATGCAATGCGATTCTTACTGTTTGGCTTGCTGTGCTACATTTTTTTAAATGGTGCTAGTGCTGCTGATAAGGGTAAACGATTGAGTGTTGGTGGTTCTACGCCTTATATTCCACAACGTCAACGACAAGAACAAGAAAAATTACTCGCAGCAGAAACACGATTACAAGTAATAGATCAATATATACCTATACTAAAAGAAAAATATCTTAAATTGCGAGAAGAACAACTAGAGGAAATAAACAAAAAAAATTATATGAGTTATACCAAAGCTCACAGTAAGTTAAAAACATATTTCTATATCAGGTGCATGATTTCTGCGCTTTTGACGCCTATAAAGCGAGACTAAAGCTTTAATTTTTACTCCTGACACGGAGAGAAATATCGGGAGATTAATTCATAACACTGCTCCTTGATTTAATCACGCTTCAGAGCGAGGACAAAGATCTCAGAATCCTTGCTTTTAAAGCAAAGAACTGAAAGTTTTAGGCATTAGGCCACGCTTCTTTGCTTTCAGTTCTAGAATTTTATGCTTTTATATCATAGAGTCCGAGACTTTAAAGTACGTAATACTTGTAGCTCTAAAATCACGCGCTTCCGTGAATTAATCTCTTAAAATCTCTCTCCTTGTAGGGAGCGAAAAGTGACGACAGAGGTTCATAATGAAAATTATACATCTATGGGTTCGCATTTTACGACAATCAGCCCACTCACCATAAAAACTCAAGGAAATTTTGGTTGATGATAATACAATTTTGGGATAACTTATTGAAAGTTACCATATATAACTAATCAAATTACCGTAAATTACGAAAAATGTTTCGAAATTTATAGACATTTTTAAAATAAATTTTGGTTAATTTAACTTAGGTTGCCATAAAATACATGTAATATTACCATAAATTACTAAAGATTTCATTAATTTCTGGAACTTAATCAAAACGTTACAAATTGGATTATTGGTAATTCATGGTAAATTATCATATTTACCTGTACAATTGCCATGAACCTCTGTACAATTAAAAAAAATTTTAATAGAATTTTGTGTAATTTGTGATAATTTGTGAAAATTTCATGATCATATGCCTATAAGCAGTCAATCTTTTTGAATGAAAATTCGTCTATTTGGTTAAAATTTGCAAACAAATAGATTGTTTCTGGCTGTATAATAGATTTTCAAGTATATTGAATTCATTAACAGAGGTCTGCATGAAAAAATCGGATAAGATAAATCAGATCTTTAATCGGAGATGTAGAAACCTGAATCCACAAGCGCAGGAAAATCATTTTTTGGATCCAAAAGAGGCTGAGAGTGAGTAACTTTATTTTTGTGAATATTCATGGAAATAAAAAAATTATAATTTTTATTAATTTTCATTTTGTTACTGAAAAAACATTATTGATCGCTGGACTCTAGGGTGGTCCGAAAACTTTTAATTTTCTGAGGAAAAATAATATCAAATTTTCTATAAGCCCCATGAAGTCTAACATGTATTTTCACAAGAAAAAACATGTTCTTGGCAATTTTATTTATGAACGTCAAAATTAGATGAAGCAACTTGAGTTCCGAAAAAACTTCAAAATTTAAAAAAAATTGATTTTTGTCGTATGAAATAGATGAGAGTAGGAAGTTTAAAAGGCTTAATGAGCCTTATTTTTAACAAATAATTTCGAAAAAATTATTTACATTTTGTTCATCCCGGAAATTGAAAAAAAAAATGTTCGGAAAACGTATTTGCTCGAAAATTTTGTTTTGATTAACTATTTTTAGCATCTCTTAAGCACGCATTACTTTTTAAATAAGTTACGAAACCTTTTTTTTGCAGACAGATTTAAAATAATTTTTTAAAATAATTTTCCTCTAAAGAACGTTTAATTCTGTTTTAAAACCTCCCCCACCTACACTTTTTCTACGCTACACCCTCTACACCTACTTGCCTACCTTAACTAGTTCCTTTTCTTGAACCACCCTAATTGAAACTTTATGAAAATGTTCTTCAACTACTTCTTAAATTTAAATGCATCTTTAAGTATATATTTGACAAAAACATTTATTATTTACAGAATTCTGCATCTACAAAGAGGACTGGAACAAATGGTTATGTCGTTGCGATGACTTGCCACAAGATTGCCTGAGTGCGTTTCTGTGTAAATCATTTCCGCCATTGGAAATACTATTTATGTTAGCCGAGCGTGCTGATTTAATGGAAAAATTGGGTCGTGATGATGAACTGAATCGAGAGTATCATTTGCTTTATCAGAATCCAGTAATGAATAATATCAATGCAAATAGTACTAATCCAGGACCTAGTATTAGAAGAGCTCCTGTCAAAGGATCTCGTTATATTAATAATGATGATAATCAGTAGCATCATGGTCCATTGTAATGCTGATATGTATGCTATTATTTGCAACACAAAAATAAAAAAATCTTATTTGAAGTAAACGCTTTGTGAAGAATTTATTTTATTATCATCAATTCTTATTAACCAAAAACTATCAATTAACGATTTACAAATGAATATTTCGGTGACATTATGTTAGTAGCCGTAAATATTATGTGAATATTCAACATTTCAACAGATAATAAAAGTCAGGGAATTTTATTGGTTAGGATATTTTATTGAACTGTCAGGGAAGATTTAAAAAGAAATCCTGGACATAGAAGGAGGAATTTTGGAATCCTGGGAATTTAACGCAAAAGCAATAGAGTGGGCAATAAAGCACAAAAAATGTCCACTCGGAGCCGTTCCGCAAAGCTAGTTGAGGGTCGGCCGTCACTCGGGTGAAGAGTGGAGGTCACTTGACGGGTGACTATTTCACTTACTAAAACTTGGTAGGTGGAAGTAAGTGAACAGAGAAATTGGTGGACGGAAGTGGCGGGAATTGCAAGTTTAGCAGCAGATTAAAATTTAGTATCTTCATCACTTCCTACTATTATTGAACCAATGGCTGTTTGTAATAACAATGGCCTCGTTACTGCAGCAGCAATTAAAATCTTCTTCTCCTGTTCTTGCATTTCTTTAACTTTTGTGTAACGTCACCTCAATTATCCTTCACCAAACATTACGTAACAAACATACACCCGACGCACACTCGAACCCGTTCATTCTACCGTCCCCCTTCTATTTCACCCTAGTAAACTCCGCCAACTTTTTTACTTCACCCACCAATTCACCCAGATGGTTGTATGGAACGCACCCCAGCTGGAAGATGACCAAAAACGTCATAAATATACCAACAGTAAAACCGACGCAAAAAAGGAAGCGGATAAAAAATTGAAATTACGAAAGAAATCATCGAATGTACAACCAGTAGAAACGAAGAACAAAACGTTAGCAAAGAGAAAAACGTAAAATAAGTCATATTTCATGAAGGATGATATAAAATTTCCCTAGCTGGCTAACAAAGATGGTGCTAACAATAATAATAAATGTACAAACAGTACAAACGATAGCAAAAAGAAAAATGTAACAAATTAAATTTCGGCGAGATGATATAAAATCTTAATTTACCGCTGTATTGACAATGACGGTGACAAAGGGGCGAAAATCTTTATTGATTTATCTGATTATTGAGGAGAGAGCTGGCGGTCTGTTTTTGATGTCGAGGTCGACCTTGTGATTAACGTTTGTTTTGGATTCGTTCGAAGACGAAAAGATCCCGACCTTTAAGGAATACCCTGGTCAGGTTAGAAGGTGAAGATTGGAATACCTTTGTGGATGAGACGAGATGAGCTCGCAGTGCGCCTACATGATGTAAGGAGGGGTGAAGAAGGTCGATATCTGCGAAGGTCAAGTACTCCAAGGAAGATGGACCGCACTTGAAGGATAGGACGTAAAAGTGCAAAAACAGTGTTGTGTTCGCCGAGTGTACTACCAATTGTAAAGGGTGATAAAAAATTGTTCTGTAAACCCGTTTCATAACAAAATGATGGAGGCGCCGGATACTACAGGGGTGACATTGCTATAAATTTATTATTAAACCCATTAGGAGGTCATTGGTCATCACCTGAAATCTGTATTGGTCGGCCTGCTTGCCTGGCTCAATTGGTGAAGGTGAGGGAGACGGAAGAAGGCAGGTCCTTTTCAATTTAGTGTGGAGAGGATACTCATAGGGAAAGCTGCTAAGTCTCGATATGCTAGATAGAAGCAAAGTGGTTGGAAGAAGAAATGCAGCAGGGCGAGGACGAGGAGGAAATCGAGGAAGAGGAGCCAATCAAGGTACGGAAACGGGAAGATGTCACGGTACAACGTCAAATATCTTACCAGAAGGTCAAATTCGTACTGTCTAAGGGAGTGGGATTGGCGGATTGAGTTATAAGCCCGAGGAGAGTGCAAAAAAGGCAGGTGAAAAAGCGTCGACCTTTGGTAAGTCAAAGCAATTACAATTATTACCTAGTCTGAAAGAACGAAATATTGAAAGTATAACAGTTCAGAGTGAGATAAGGGATCCGAATGAGGTTAAATACGGGAACGTCCGACGTCCAGCTGATCGAGTTATACTGAGTGCTGGAAACTTATCTAATATCGTGGATATGGAGAGTGACGCAGCGATCGTTAGCATTAGTTCTTCTTCAAAAAGAAAAAGGGAGCTAAAATTACAAGCCAAGAAAAAACGCTTTGCTATTGAGTCGCGGATATTAGATGCACAAAATAATTAGAAATACAGCTAGTAAAGGATGAACTACCAGCACAAGTGGCAGAGCTTGACCAATTGCTGCACCAATTTCTGAAAATTTAACTCAGTGTTTCATTAAACGTATGTCAGTTGGCAAAATTCTACAGAATTTTTATGGGGATGTGTTAGAGTGGCCAATATTCAAAAGGGCATTTGATGAAAGTACGAACAAAATTGGGTTTAGCGAACAAGAGAATATTATGCGTTTGCATGAAAGCTTGAAAGTTGAAGAAAGAGAAGCGGTGGCTTCACTGATGGTGACGGCCAGCGATACCAGCCAGATCATGCAAATACTAGCATTAGGATTTGGAAACGCCAGTGCAGTGGCGAGCCGTATAGTTCAAAAGCTCAACGAATTGCTTAAGCTTAGCGGTGTAAATGCGGACCTTATAACCTTTGCTACCACAGTTAAAAATTGCGTTGCTGCGCTGGAAGCCGTCAGTCATATCGGATACCTTCACAGCACCGAGCTTATCAGAGAAATTACTAAAAAAATGTGGGTGTTTGTTCTATGAGGCTGAGATCGTTTGCAGGGCCGAGTTAATTAAGGTTAACGCACCAGTGAAACAAACAAAGGACCGAAGTAACAAACGCAAGTGGGAATATCGAAAATTTCAACATGTGAATACCCGATTTTATGAAAGGGTAAATACGCTAGGCAACACAGACGATGATGTGCTTCCCAAATTGAAATGTAGCCAACAAGAAATTACTTGCCTAAATTGTAAAGCCACTTCTCGCGCGTTGGAAGACTGCATTGGAAGACTGCGTTGGAAGATTGCATTAAAATCAAGAGGTAAACAGGATCCCCAATTATGACTCGCTCAATGATAACCTGCTGTCGGGTCCTGATTTGCAAGAAATATGCAAGAAATGTTCCTGCAAATTAAAATTCGCAAGGAAGATCAAGAGGCGCAACAATTTCTTTGGCGAGGAATGGACCGTAATCGTGAACCTGATACCTACGTTATGACGCCAATGATATTCAGAGCTACATCCTCCCCTTGTACAACACAATATATTATGAACAGAAAAGCTCGAGAGTTTGAGAAGACATATCCCCGGTCGGTTAAAGCTATAGGTAACAAGCATTACGTCGACGATTATTTAGACAGTGTTGACACGGTGGAAGAAGGGACTGAAAGAATCCTAGAAGTCACTGAGATCCATAAACACGGAGGGTTCGAGATTAGAGGGTGGACTAGTAACAGCCAATTATTGTTAAAAACGTTCATCGTCGAAAAGCGTGTTAACGACGCTCTCAGCGTAGAATATAATCCTACTCAAGATACAATAAATTTTAATTTGAGTATGAAGAAAATACCATAGCTGATTCTTGGCGACACGCAAACTCCAACAAAACGCGAAATGTTGGGAATCATAATGTCCGTCTATGATCCCCTGGGAATGTTACTGTCTTACACGATCAGGAGCAAAATATTGCTACAGGAGATATGGCGCAGCGGTGTCGGATGGGACCAGGAACTGACAGGGGCCGTGACCGGACAATGGAAAGCATGGATGTCCGAGCCTAAAATAATAGAACATTATCGGATACCGCTCGCATACTTCAATAGGTCTAAGTTACCCGAAAATATAGAGTTGCATATATTTAGTAACGCCAGAAATACGGCATACTCTGCTGTCGCGTATCTACGAGCAATATGGGATGATAATACAATATGCACGAGCTCGAGTAAAAAATCAAGCATAGAGTGATTTGGACTGACTCCCGTACGGTTTTGGGCTGGATTGGAGCTGACCCTCGCAGATATGAAGCTTTTGAGGCACACCGTCTTGGGGAAAATGACGAAATAACCAATGTGTCCGAATGGAGATAGATATCATCTAAAGAGAATCCAGTGGATAGAGCGACAAAAAAAATTGGAAACGTGAAGAACCAGAAGAACAATGGCCGAGACAACCTGATTTGAGTAAAGGTGAGCAGCCGATAACGGAAACTAAACGAGAATTTGTGGCACTTGTAAAGGACGATAGTGACGATGTACTTCCCAACATCGGTCATTTCTCTAAATGGCTAACGTTAATTCGTAGTACTGCTTATATCTTATTTTCATCACAAATATGGAGAGGTGAGATTAACGCTGAATTAACACCAGAATTCTTAGAAGCAGACGAGAGTCTCTGGAACAATCGAGTACAACGAGATTGTTTTATTCGGGAAATACGAACAATGTTAGATGAAGAACCGCTACCAAGCGATAGCCCTCATCTAGGTTTAACACCAACGATCTGCAAGGAGGACGGTGTAATAAGAGTTGATGGAAGAATCAATACAGCTAACGATGTTCCCTACGATGTGAAGTCGCCTATCATCCTGGATGAAAAACATAGTTATACTCAATTATTAGTAAAACACTACCACGAACGAGCTAGCCACACCACACCTGAAGCGGTGGTAAACGAGCTAAAGCAACGATACTAGATTCTGAAAGTGCATCCTTCTGTTCGAAATGTCTCCTCACAATGTCAGCTATGTCTTATGTGACGATCCAAGCCCCAGATTCCAAGGATGGGTGGTTTACCGATACACCGATTAGGACATCACCAGCGTCCATTCACCTTCCGTGGAATTGATTATTTCTGTCTAATGATAGTAGCGATCGGGCGACGACATGAAAAGCAATGGGGTGTTCCTCGCTAACAACTGATTCGGCAATTATGAGCTTGAGGCCAAAAGAGGAGGTATTGCATATGCTTCTTGTTGAGGTCGAACATTTGATCAACAGTCACCCCTTGACTCACGTATCGTTGGACCATCGAGACATGGAAAGCCTCACTCCTAATCATTTTCTTATCGGATCATCTTCAGGAGTAACTGTACCTGGAAAATTCACCGATTCTGATCTATGTTCACGAAAAACGTGTAGAAAGTCACAAAGATTAGCAGACATGTTTTGGGCTCGGTGGATGAAGTAATATCTACCAAGCCTAGTGGTTGGAAAATGTTGATCGCAAGAAGTAAGATCGCTGTCGATAGGTGATATGGTGCTTGTGGCAGATTCAACGCGTCCACGAAATATTTAGCCAAAAGGAATAATCACAAACGTATATCCAGGAATTAACGTTTGTTTTGGATTCGTTCGCTCGGGTAAAAGGGGTGAAGTTTCGGATGAATTAATTGGGACAATATTGTTCTCGCTTCTTTGACGAGAGGAGCTCGCAGTGCACACACATGACGTAAGGAGGGGTTAAGGAGGTCGGGATCTGCGAAGGTCAAGTATTCCAAGGAAGATGGACAGGTCTTGAAGGATAGGACGTGAAAGTGCAAAAACAGTGTTGTGTTCGCCGAGTGTATTACCAATTGTAAAGGGTGATAGCAAAATTGTTTTTTAAAAGTTCAGTACCAATAATAATTGTGTTTTATAAAGATGCGTGTGTCCCAGTTATTTTGAAAAATATCTCCCTTCTCCTCAGTCTTCTGGCTAGCCTGGCGGGAGGCTAACCCGGTTCATAACACCCTGACTGGAAAACAAATAGGGTACAAACAAAAATATTAGATATAAAATCTTAAAACAACGTACAAACGTTACCAAAAGGAAAATTTAATAATACCAATTTCTGCGTGAAAACAGGAAATTTTGGTTTGTTCTTAGGTGGGTATTTAAGAAAGTACGAACGTTTTAAGCTTTTGAAATATCTTCAAAAAGACTTCGAATTTTTAACAATTCCTTAAAATCCTAAAAATCGTTTGGAATGCCTTCAAATATATCCTATAATATTTTCCATTCTGTGAAATTTGTTTAAATCCCTTAAAACATTTTAACAATCTTAAGGATTCCTAATTATTTTTAAAATAACTTAAAAGCTTTTCAGTTTTTTGAATACCATGAAAAGTTGTTCTTTTTTAAGATTTTTAAAATCCTTTGTAACTTTGTGAATATCTTGGAAATTGCTTGGGATTTGGAAGAAATCCCTAAAATCTTCAATATCTTTTCGAACTCCTTTAAATTTGCAAAATATATTTAGAATTTCTTGGAATTTAGAAAAAAACCTGCAATATTTTGAATTATTTGTCATATTTTGAAATACTTTGAAAGTTTTAAAGTAATTCGCTAATTCCTTGGAACTTTTAATCCTCTAACTTTTAAAAGTCCTTTGCAATTTCTTTAAATTATGAAAATATATTAAATTTTTTTTTAATATTTGAAGATAACTTAAAATATGCTTAGTCCTTTGATGCTTTTTAAAATTCATTGAATCTTTTTACAATGACTTCGAAATTCCTTAGAATTTAAAAAAAATTGTAAACTCGAAAATCTGCTGCAATTCTTTGAAACTTTGTAAATATATTGAAGATATCTTGAAATTGTTCAGAATTAACTAAAATCTTTACAATTTTTTTTATTCAAATAATTGAAATGTATTCAAAATTTCTTGTAAATTTGAAAAATAATCTACGTTATTTTCAATCTTATAAATCTGGTGAAATTCTTTGGAATTTTGTGAATACCTCGAATACTCCTAGGAATTTTTAAAAATATTATTATATCCTTCGAATTATTGAAAAATATTCAAATTTCGTGAAATTTTGTTAATTACCGTAAAATATATCCAATCCTTTAAATTTCTTTGAGACCCTTCAAAACTCTTTATACATCTTGAAAATTCCTTAGAGTTATTAAAGATACCTTAAAATCTTTAGCTAATTTTAAACCTACGATTTTTTTCAATTTCTTTGAATGTTTTTAAATAATTCAGTAACTTCTTTGAATTTTTAGAAATTATCTTAAATATTTAAAATTCTATGGAATTCTTTTCAAATATTGAAATCTATTTAAACATTCGAGGAATTTTTTAAATACCGCAAAATAATTCTAATCTTTGAATTAAAAAAAAACTTCCTTCAAATGATTGAAATATATTTAAAAAATTTTATTGAAATTTATACTTGGTGAAATGATAATAAATGCATTTTAAAATCCTGATTGTTTTAACAATTGTTTATGTGTTATGACTATCTTCTTTTAGAGTAATGCTGGAAAGTTTTAGGTTTTTCTAAAAATCTCAGATTTTCTTCATCTTTTTAATTAGGAACAAAAAAATATATTCTTATTAGCCATAGTTTGGAAAAAAGCTTTGAATACCATGCCCAGAGAAAATATATGTTTGATTTTTATCCAGATAAAAAAATTCAAGAATAGTTAAAGCATCTGTTTTATCTTCGCAAAATATATTCCCCGAAAAGAACGAGATTTGGAAAAAACGATGCTCCTCATTATTTATTTACTATCTTTTCATTAATAATTAATCAAAGAAAAATGTAAATTACAAAAAAAACTGCACGCCTTTAGCATTACTATATGATAAGATAGAAACAGCTATTATTATTTAAAATAATAATAATATGCTTCGGGAATTATCTTTTTAATTTGAATTATGTCTTACCTATAAGTAAACGAAAACTGAAATCAAAGTGAAAATTTTTGACAAAACTAGAAATTTCTGGCAATATTCCAAGCATTCATAATATTATTACAAATTAAATATTTGGTTTAAACAATATTTTTATTAAAGTTCATTAATAATTTTCTCGCTCTAACTGAGAAGTTAATAATAAATTTTCGAATTCGTAACACCTGGGACTTTTTATCTCTATTCGAAGATAAAATTGCTAAACAAATAATAAATTATTTTAAAAATGTATTCGAAACAATTTTTTATAAAAAAAAGGTTAAGGTAAAAAATGTTAAATAATAATGAAAAATACTATTTTTCTTACACTCATCGAAACAATTTTTTAAAATTAACAATTTAATTTTTCGGGCAAACAGTAAGAAATGCGGAAAATAAAAAAAATGGTTATTCTCAAAACCATTTTTTTTAAAGACGTAAATTTATCACGTTAATCCTGAAAACTGTTATTAAAAATATAAAAAATAGATTTTCCAGAATGAGTATAATATTGCTTGAGACCACTTTATTGATAATATATCTATTGTTATTCAATGCGAATAACAAAATAATTCAATTGATTTATTAAAGAAGTAAAATGATCAAATTGTTCAAATTTTGATCACCTTATTATTTATCCCAACCAGCCCCCAAGTCTTCAGCCTATGTTCACGCATAATAGCAAGTCCTATGAGAAGTTAGAGAAGGTGGAAATAGAGAAGAAGAAGTTAGGTTAGAGATGGAAAAGATATGTAAATGCCATACGCAGGCGAGATAATATAGATAGCAGATGATTAAAGAGAAAAGGCGGGCCTAATTACAGAATGAGAGGGATACTTAGATGTGAAAAAGCTGAATTTAAATGTGTTAAATATTTGGGATATATCTTGGAAGCGAATGAATATCATAGAGCTCATATAGGAGAAAGGGTAAAAAACAGCAGGGTTAATGAAACAGATACGGGAAACAGGAAAAAGAAGGTTAAAAAACATTGGAGAAAAAGAATTGTGGTTATTTAATACACTGCTATGGCCGGTATTAGGTTATGGAGCTGAGATATGGGGATAGAAAGGAAGGAAAGACATTGAGATGTACGGAAATTTGAGATGAAGGTGTGAGAGGGTAAAGGAGGGGAGTTAGTGCCAAACTATTTGATGAAGTTGGAAGAGAGGGGAAGGAGGGAGATAGAATTAACGAGATGAGAAGAATAAAGGTGGCAGTTCATTAATGCTAACAATATAGAAGACCGGACTGAAGTTGAATATGAAGAATTAAAAAAAAAGGAAAGGGAAAGAAAATTAATAGAAGTATGGGCGATGATTGAGAAATTAAAATACAACAAATGGTAAAAGATGCTAAAAATGGAAGAAGTACCAAAGTATTTAGAAACGGAATGAAGAGGGTGAAGATGAACCAGAATGACAAGATTTAGAATGGAAAACGAGGTAAGGGAGGTGATGTATTGGGAAAACGAAGAGAACAGAAACTGTAAAATATGTGAATGGGAGGAGGAAACAAGGGAACATGTCTGGGAAGGATGTAGGAGACGAATGGATGATAAGGAAAGGTGGCAAGAGAATGTGGTAAAGATTTTACGGGAGGGTGGATTAGGAAAAGAGTGGAAGAAGGAGCTGGAGGGTGCTAGAGGAGCAAGTGAGAATAAATGAAAGAATACATTCGAAGGAAGAGGCAAATGAGAAGTACAAAAAATCTGAAATAAAAAGGAAAAAAAAAGTCGCTTCGATTAGAAGCGTAAAGATTGTAAATAACGGTTATGTAATAGCATAGGTATAATAAGATGCATTTGCGTTCTCACTCTCGCTCGCTCTCTCTCTTTTCGTCCATCTCTCTCTCTCTCTCACTCTCTCTCTTGCTTACACACTCGCTTTCGATCGCTCGCGCACTCATTTAATAACACGTCAAAAATCGCGCTATCGTAGGAAACGGAAATAAGGATCTAGATATAAGATTTAATGTGAATAGTTATAAATAGTAAGGATAAGTTTTCATAAAAAATGTGTAGGTGGAAAGATTGTAAGCAATGGTTTAAGGGTATTTGAAACGATATCTAAGCATTGGAAATGTTTTAGGGTATTTTACAATATCCTTATGATAGTTAATTAATTTTGATAGTATGAAGGGATTCCAAAGGATTTGATGGTTATAGGGAAGTCTTAAAAATTACAAGGAGTTTTGACATTGAAGATTTTAAGAAAGTTTTAAAAATTCTAAGGAGTTTCGAAAAATTCCACAAAAGTTTGGATGTAATTCAATAATTTTGAGAAATTCCAAAGTATTTTAAAAATTTTACGGTATTCTTTAAATTTCTAACGAATTTTCTAATTATTATACAACTTGCAAAGGATTTAAAAGTATTTCAAAGAATGAGAAACAGTTTATAATATTAAAAAAAATTTCAAGCAAATTCAAATATATTTTGATCGTTTAAGAATTTTATAAAGTTGCAAAGAATTTCAAAAAATTACATCAAAATGAAAATAATTTCGGGTATTTTGTAAGATTCCAAGTAGTTAAAAAAATTTTTCAATAATTTCAATAAAATCTAAAGGATTTTTAATATTTTAGGAAAATTTTAAAAATTTCAAAGAATTTTATAGATATTTAAAAAGTTCCACAGGACGTCAACAAATTAAACAGTATTAGAAATATTTGAGGATATTTTTAAAAATCCCACGAAATTTCGGATTTATTTCTAAAATTTTAAGGAATTTCAAAAGATTTATGTATTTTTTTTACTTGAAAATGTGTCCTTGTATATCCCAAACCACGTTATCATTATCATTATTTTCAAAATCTGAGTGAAGAGCAGAGATTAAGTAAAATATTGCTGACTGATCTGAAACGTTCTAACATCATTCAAAGATAATATTACTTGAAACAATAATAATAATTTAAAAATTCCTTAGAAATTAAAAAAATTGCCCTATGTCTTTAAAATAATTTGAAAATTTGACAAAATATTAAAATCTATCCAAAACTTGTTGAAATTCTTAAAAACAACCTAAAATATTTTATATCCTATGCAATTTGTTAAAATCCTTCGAAACTTTTTAAGTCTCTTGAAAATTGCTTTGAATAAACAAATGTCTTATAACCTTTAAAATTATTAATATTCATGCAAATTTACTTGTAATTTTTAAAAATACTCTAAAATATTTTAAATCTTAGGGAATTCATTTAACTTACTGAAACCTATTCTAAATCTCCCACAATTTTTAAAAATACCCTAAAATCCTTTAAATATTTTTAAATATCTTTACATTTCCTTAGAAATGTAAGAAATCGAATCCTGTTCAATTTTTTTAGATTCTATGGAACTTTATGAATATATATCAAATTCCTTTGAATTTTTCAGAATTTCCTGAAATCTTGAAAATCTTTTAAAATTCATTCAAATTATTGAAATCTTCCTCCAATTTCTTAGAATCGTGAAAAATACCCTAAATTATTTTCATTTCAATGACATTTTTTGAGATCCTTAGAATCTTTTTAAAATTCTTAAAAATTCCTTGGAAGTTTTGAAACTTAACAGCAATTTTTAATTCCTTTCGAATTCCTTCAAATTATCAATATATATTTGAAATTTCTTGGAATTTTTTTAAATATCCTTAACTGTTTCTAATTGTTTGAAATCATTTTAAATCATTTGCAAGTATTTCAATAATTCTGAAATTCGTTAGAATTTCGAAGAATACCCTAAAATATTCAAAATACTTTGGAATTCCTTCAAATTATTGAAATCTATGCAAACTTTTGTGGAATTTTTTCAGATACTGTGACATATTTCCAATATTTTGAAATTTTTTATTAAACTTTGAAACTTTTGGAATATCAAGATAAATGTTTATAACTTTTCTAATTCCTTACAATCCTTACAATTTTATGGAATTCCTCCGAATTTGTTTAATAAATTCAAAATTTATTGGAATTTTTAGAACACCAGAAATTATTTTCAATCCTATGCAATTTTTAGGAATCCTTTGAAGCTTTCTGAATATTTTAAAAAATCCTTAGATATTTTGATTCTCTAAAATCTTGAAAATCCTTTGGGATACCTTCCCATCGTCGAAATATATTTTAAGTTTCTTGGAATTTTTAAAATAAATTACTTCTTCTTTATTTATACCGTGTCCCCTAAGGGTTTACATGACTTCCATTGCTAACAATCTTCCCGCCTACTTATTTTTTTCACAAAAAATTGTCCTTGCTATTTACAATTATTCACAACTATTCACATAAAATATTATATCTAGATCCTTATTTCCATTTCTTACAATAGTGTAATTTTGGACGTGTAAGCGAACGAGTGAGCGAGCGATCAAAAGCGAGAGTGCAAGAGAGAGAGGGAGAGAGAGGGAGTGAGACCGCAAACGCATCCTATTCTATTTATGCTATTACATAACCATTACTTACAATCTTTACGCTTCTAATCGAAGCGACTTCCGTTTCCTTTCTCTTTCACATTTCTGGCACCTCCAATTAGCCTTTTCTTTCACATGCATTCTTTCATTTTTTCTCATTCGCTCCTCTAGCACCCTCCCACTCCTTCAACTATTTTTCTCCTAATCCATCCACCCCTAGTATCTTTATCACACTCTCTTTCCAGCTTCCCTTGTCTTTCATTCCTCTCCTACATTATTTCCATATATCCTTCTATGTTTCCTGCTCCCATTTACATGTACTACACTATCTGTTCTCTTCTTTTTTCTAATACATCACCTTTCGTACCTCGTTTTTCAATCCAACCCTTGTTATTCTGTTCCACCTTCTCTCTCTTCAATCCGCTTCGAAATACTTTGGTACTCCTTCCTTTTTATCATCTTACACCATTTGTTGTATTTTTCTTCCTTAATCATCTCCCATCTCTTTATTAATTGTCCCCCTCTGTCTATTCATTCTGTCCCTTTCCCTCTCATCTCCTCTACCTCCTCCAAACACTTTCTCGCTAACTACCCTCCCTTTTCCTCCGACAGCATTGTGTCAAACTGATGCCCTCATTTGAGCCCATGCTCTGTTTCACGCTCTATTACTAAATTTGCTTCTTTGCGCTTCTTTCACCTATTCTAACTTTTCTCCCTTTCATCTCCTTGTTCATTCTTTCTGTATTTCCACTCCTTTTCTAAGCCGTATTATCTTTTTCCTTTCTGCATTTAAATTTAGCTTTTTTCCATTCAAGTATTTCTATAATCCTGTAATTAAGCCCCATTCCCTCTTTAATACTCTGCCATCTACACTATGTCGTTTGCGTATGCCATTGTTTATATATTTTTCTTCCTTAACTTAACTGCTCCCCAACCTTTTCTCCTTATTTCTTCTTCGAAGTTCGACATTATTATAATAAATAAAAATGGGATCAGAGGACATCCTTGTCTAAATCTTCTCACTAACCAGAAACTATCTTCTACTTGCTCTCTTATCATTTGGAATCTCATCTATACGAGTTGCATTTCAATCCCTTATTATCCCAAACACCTTGACTATTTCCTGTTTTTATAGATTTTTTGTTTTAATATCTATATCCTCCTCTCAAACTATTTCCTGACTTCTTCCAATTTTTGTATTCCTTTCCTAGGTTCAGCCACTTCCCGGCTAATTTCTTTCCTTATTTCCTCTCCCCTTTCATCCTGTCTTTCTTTATAAATCGCTATTACATCTACCATAACTTCGCGAATTTGGTTCAGTCTTTCCTCTTTTATCAGATCTTCAGTTTCATTCCCGCTTCCTTCAGTTTCCTTACTATTTTCATCCTTTTCTACAAAACTATCCTTTTCCGATAGCGATCTGAATATCCTGTGATATTTAAAGCTTAAACCTATGTCATTATTCTCTTTACTGCTTCCCATCTGTCTTCTCTTCCTTTTGATAAAGCCTTAAATAGTTCCTGCGCTTTCTGCTCTCAACCTCTGCTTTTCTACAGTCTTCCTGTAGTTCCCCCTTGCTTTCCTCTCTTTGATCTCCCATTTTGATGTACAATAAAGTTCCTGCTGTAAATTCGTTTTTTTCTTTGATGTTACTCGCTCCGCTAGCCATGAATCAAATATAAACGCGTGCACCTTCTATCCTTCCCTGCCTCTATCTATCGTTGCAAGCTGGTGCCTGTCTTTTCGTTCCCCGTATCTACCCCATTCAGTGGTATCAGAACGCAGATATCTCTGGCATGCGCAGTACGCTGGGGCGGCACCTATTTCAGTAGCCAAAAGGAAGTTGGCGTGAACTTTTAAATGCTCAAATTTGCACTATTATTTTTTTGCATAATTACAATCAGGAAAATAAAATGAAGATGCTTGATAAAAGAAAAATATTTTATTTAACCGATATCCAAGCGTACTTTTTATTATTTATAAGTATTTACGATAATTTGACCATTGTAAATGCGATAGGGCGAGTAGATCTTTTTTGTTTTAGCAGACAACGCACCACATATTTTATAGTTGCGGCAGGCACAATATTAAATACATTTTTCATTTCAGACGTTATTTTATAACAATTATATATTATTATTTAAACCATGAGTAGTACCTTCAATTTTTCTGCCCTAAAAAATTAATTTGAATTCTGCTGAAAAATAACAAAGTGCTTATATCTGCATTTAAAAGTTACCGGCAACTTCCCATTCGCTACTGAAATAGGTACCACCCCCAGCGTACTGCACATGCCAGAGATATCCGCGTTCTGACACCACTGACCCAACCCTGCTTCTACGAGCCCAATCAACCTAGTCATCCCACCCAGTCACAAAACTAAAACAAACCTAACCTTAACTTCCACAAAAATCTGTCTCATTCTTCAAAAATATTTTCGTCTTCTTGTTAATCTCACAAAATATTCACAGTGGGTTATTACTATCTTCTCTTAGGGTGATTATAAAGATGTCCAGGTTTTTCTGAAAATTTCAGATTTTCTGTGTCTTCTTTCATTAATAACAAATAACATGTATTAATATTAATAATTATAATAATGTAAAGGAAAGGCTTGAAATATCATCTTCAGGGAAATTTTATTTTTATTTAATTCCAGATAACAAAATTAAAGATTATTTTAAATATCTAGCATAACTATAGGATAAGATAGTTATGAACAATAATTTTTTGTTTAGACAATTATCCTTAACGGAACAAAGGAACCGAAAGGAGTCTCTACAAAGTACTCATAAAGACCCCACTGAGTCCAGCTTCGGATCCTTCTTTAAAAACTTTAAAAAACTCACGGATTAATTGCAATACTTTTTCTTGCAGAATTAAAAACTTTAAAAAATAAAATACCTGTAATTTACATCAGCCAAAGGCGGCTTTGTCTGGATGCTAGCGCCACCTACTGGAAACCTCAGACAACAATGCTGCTATGCAAGCGACACAGTAGGCACAAACTTTGGCGACGTCTTTACGACATCGTTACGACATCTTTACGACAAACTTTACGACATCCTATGTCCATGCCATTAAGTCGTCTTTACGATATCGTATATATGCCGTATGATCTGACAATATCTTTACAATATCGTAAAGAAACTGTAACGAAATAGACATAGGATGTCGTAAAGTTGTCGTAAAGATGTCGTAACGATGTCGTAAAGACGTGGCCGAATTTGATGCCCACTGGGGAGAGAATTTTATTTTTAAACTTCGCGCGCAGCATAATATTTGAGCTATTATGGATGCGCTTGAAGTCACTAATCGCAAAAGTTAATGAAATTTCTTAAAATTTGTTACGCTGCAAGCAAAAGTATTGCGATTACTCCATGAGTTTCTGATGGAAATTTGAACGTAGAACCCGAATTTCAACAATGGAAAAGTTGATCTTGCTGTTTTTTGTTGCTGTTCAATTTTTTTAAAAGGAACCGAAGGATGACTCAGTGGGTTCTTTAAAGGTACATTGTTGAGACTCCCTTCGGTTTCAAAGGTCCGCCAGGGATGTTCTTTACATTTAAATAATATTTATCTTGCTACAAGTGAAAATTGGACAAATAGTTAAATATTTTAGAATAAACCTAAATGTTGTAACGAAATTCACAGACATTAATATTTGAAATAATGAGAAATTGTTTGGGGAATTAGGTTTTTTTAATTTGAATTATTTATTACCTTGAAGTGAATAAAAAATAAAAACAAACTGGAAATTTTTAAGAAAAAGAAACTACAATTTTTCAGTATTATACTAAGATGATATCTTTAAAAATAAAATATGTGTTCTAAACAATATTTTTGTTGAATTTAATGAATAAATTTCGCGTTTAACTGAAAAGCTAATAATAAAGGAAATTCGAAACAACCGGAACTTTCTTTCTTTATACTAAGAGCAAGTTGCTAAACAAATAATAAATTGTTAAAAAACTTTTTGCAAACATTTAAACAACTTCTAATTAGAAACAAAGTAGCCATTCACGTATTTGAGTTAATTTGTATATAAAAAAAGATTAACGTATCAAAATTTTGATTAATAATAAAAAAGACTATTTTGGTTTTATTTGTTAAAATATTTTCTTCCAAATAAAATACTTGATTTTTTGAAGAAATTGTACCATATACGAGAAAATTGTCAAAAAAATGGTTCCTCTCCAATAATTTTTTTGATAATACATGAAGTGATCACGTAAATCCTCAAAAATGTTATTAAAAATAAGTAATTTCATTTTCTATAATAAGTACAAATTTACTTCAGACTATTTAATTGTTAAGAGTTCTATAATTTTTTTAACCATGATACAGCTTTTTAAAAAATCCGTAAGAAGAAGAGCCAAAAAATAAAATTTTTATTTTGAGAAGAGCTACAATATATCATTTGTAAATTATTAGATATAGTTCACTATTTGGGAACAAATAAATAAAATATAGCATTAATCAGTATTTTCATCGGCTACAATGAAAGCGTAAACACATGAAGAATTAATTTTTTTTTTCGTGAAAATGTATTCACTAGCTATAGAAAGCAAGTTGTTAATTTGTTTTTCCTTTTAAGTGTTCCGAAAAGACAAGGGCATTAAAGAGATAGTGAGTAAGCATTACGGAAGGTTTGAAAAATTTATTTCCTCGTATGATCATTAAGATTCTTTTTTACGTGAATCTGAATATTTAAAATTTCAACATGAAAAAAATTTAATATGAGAAAGCTTCATATGATTAGGGTATAAAAACAAAAACACCCCTGATGATACAAGCCGGGTTACGTGGGTGGTGGCTGAACCCGACTTGATCTAAAAATGAAGATGATGGGTCGGTAGAGGCCACTAACCACTGGAGTCCTGTGGCGTCGGCGTGTGTGTGGCGAGCCGATCGTGCCCTCCTGGGCAGAGGCTACTGGCCACGATGGCTGCTACT
>NC_046666.1:25287484-25309127 GCF_010883055.1 Belonocnema kinseyi
GGGGGTGAACCCCGTCGTCAAAAGGGTGAAGGCTGGACCTACAGCTCTAGGTCTCGTCGGGGCTCGCCGCAAGCGCGTTTTGCCGGAGGAGGCGGAGGTGAGCGTAGCAGCTCGAATTCCTCTAGGAAGAGGACGCCATCGTCGTCACTCTCTTCGAGGTGGGGACGCTTGCGGGGAGACGGGGTGCGGTGATGTCTGGGGTCGCGTAGCACCCGGAGATATCCGGGCGGTCGAAAACCACAGACGAAGAAGACGAGACGAGGAAGCGGGCGAACCGAGACCTCTCCGACACCGGCACTAGTACGACAGAACGTACTACTGCCTTGGGGGTGGAGGAGGAGGTGGAAGAGGAAGGCCTGCAGTCTTCCGGAAGACCGGCTTGATAAAGGAAGGAATGTCGGGTTATAGGAAGAAGAAAAGCTTAAGGCGACCGGAGTTGCGAGAAAGCTTACCGACCTTGTAAGGAAGTAAAGAAAGGGCGACCGGAGCTGCGAGAAAGCTTACCGACCCAGAAAGAGTAGAGGGACAGGAATGAGTTCGAGGCGGGGCTGCGGAAAGCGTACCGTCCTCTGAAAAGAGTAAAGAGTGCGGGCGGAGCTGCAAAGAGCTTACCGACCCTGAAGGAGAGAGAGAGAGAGAGGATAGAGTTTGGCGGAGCTGCGGAAAGCGTACCGACCGGAATGGAAGTTGGAGAGAGAGAGAGGATAGAGTTTGGCGGAGCTGCGGAGAGCCTACCGACCGGAATGGAAGTTTGGAGAGAGGGAGAGAGGATAGAGTTTGGCGGAGCTGCGGAGAGCGTACCGACCGGAATGGAAGTTGAAGAGAGAGAGAGGATAAGGATGTGGTTGGCGAGAAAGCCGGAGGATGAGAGCTCGAGAACGAGAGAGAGAGAGGTGAAAGAAAAGACACCTGTGAATTAATTTTGGATTGCGATTGCACTCTTTAATCTCAAAAAATGGCTTACAAGAGTATTGCCGAAAGCGACCAGGGGACTGAGGTTACGCAAATGGTTGCCCGATTAAGAGTGCGCACTTTCGCTTGTACGCACCCCTTTTTATTCGCATCGGCCGAGAGGCGGTCCGGCCGTCGATTGGCCCGGTCCTCTCGGCCACTCATGTCACGGATGGAGGGGGCGAAACGGCTGCCTCGTCCATCCCTACTCTCGCAGAGCTAAGCGCGCCGCTTAGCTTGAGAGAGGAAGAGAGAGAGAGAGACAGAAAAGTCCTGACGCGCAGTGACTCAGACTCACGGGCCTGGCACGTGATGGGGAAGCCTTCCATCGCAGATGCGCCAGGTGTGAGTTTACAACTCTCTTCCTTCCCCGGGTATTGACACGTCAAAAGGGTCATGTTTGTTAGGGAGAAAGCAAGGTCGTCTTAATGGCCACTCTAAAGTAATTTATCCGGAAGGTTTTCCCAGCCTGGTTTATGTTTAGTAAACACAGACGGGGATTCATTCCTGACAAATTGTTCAGAGTGGTTCTCAACTACGGGGACCGTAACACTGAGAAAATTTTTTTTAATTCAAAAATCACCCTAATGAAGTGTGCACATTAAGACTGGTCCTAAGATTATAAAACTCCAACTGAAGAGTGAAGAAAAAGTTAAATATTTCAGACCAAACCGAAAATTTCTAATATTATTCGAAGATAATATTTCTCAAAATAATAATATATTGTTATAATTTGAATTTTTGGTCCTGAAATCTTTAAAATCATTTAAAATTCCTTTAAATGACTTAATTCTGTTGAAAATTCTTACTATATTTTTAAGTGCCCTAAAATATTGTCACTGATTTGGAATATTTTGAAATACCTTTAGAATATTGAAATCTCTTGAAAATTCCTTAAAAATGACAAAAATTTGCTTGAATCTTTAAAATCCTTCGAAAATCCTACACATTATTGAAATATATATAAAACTTGTTGCAATTTTTTTAAATAACCTAAAATATAGTCAATCTTATTAAATTTGTTCAAATCCTTTGGAACTTTTTAAATCTGTTGGAAATCCCTGTCAATTAAAATAAATTTCCTCAAATCTTCCAAATTATTGAAGTCCATTCAAATTTTCTTGAAATTCTAAAAATTACTCTGAAGTGTTTATATCCTTTGAGATTCCATAAAATTTTTTCTATCTATTCAAAATTTCTTGCAATTTTTAAAATCACCCAAAAATATTTGCAATGCTATGAAATTTTTTAAATACTTTTGAACTTTTTAAATATCTTCACAATTTCTTACACTTAAAATAGTGCTCTAAAATCTTTAAAGTCTTTTGAAATTCCTTCAAATTATCGAAGTAGATTCAAGATTTCTTTGTATTTTCAAAAATACGCTAAAATATTTCCAATTCTGTTTAATTTTTTTCAACCCTTTCAAATTTTTATATTTCTATAAAATTGATTGGAATTTTTAAGAAATTCCTAAAATCTTAAAAATCTTTTGGAATTCATGTAAATGATTGAAATCTTTTTAGATTTGTTTGAATATTTAAAAATACCCTTTGGAATTATTTTTAATTCAATGAAATTTTTGAAAATCCTTTGCAACTTTTAAAATTCTTGAAAGTGCCTTGCAATTTTTTTAAATTTCCTGAAATTGTTAATTTACTAGGAATTTTTTTAAATTATCGAAACATATTTGAACACTCTTGAAATTTTCAAAAATACCATAAAATATTCTTAATCCTTTTAAATTCCTTTAAATTATTGAAATCTATTTAAACTTTCGTGGAATTTTTTTTAATACCGTACAATATTTAATTTATTTGAAAACCTTTGAAACTTTTTGAAAATCTAGAAAATTGTTTAGAATATTCAAAAATTCTTTAAAACCTTTAAAATTCTATGAAATTAATTTAAATTATTGAACTTTATTCAAAATTTGTAGGAATTTTTTAAAATACAATACATTTTTTTCAGTCTTATCAAATGATTTAAAATTCTTCGAAAATTTTGTACTATCTTTCAAACTTTTCAGAATTTTTAGGAGTTTCCTAAAATCTTGAAAATCCTTCATAATTCCATTAAACATCTCTTAAATACTATGTTAAATTTCTTGAAATTTTTAAAGGGATTTTATAATTTTTTTAATCCTCAATCTTTTTAGATCCTAAAAAATTGTTCAATGATTCGAAAATTCGTCATATTTTTTTAAAGATTCCCTATAATGTTTATAATTTTTTCGAATTCCTTAAAGTTATTAAAATATTTTCCAAATTTCTTAGAATTTTCAAAAATACTCTAAAATATTTAACATAGTTTGAAACTCCTTAAAATTATCAAAATCTATTTAAAGTTTTTTAACCAATTTTAAAATACCGTAAGATGATTCCAATCGTCTTATGTCTTTTGAACAACATTTGAAATTTTTTGAATATCTAAAAATTGTTTAGAATTCTTTAAAAATTCCTTTAACACTTTAAAGTCCTGTGCAATTCCTGAAAATTTTAAAAATTTATTTAAAATTTCTTAAAAGTTTAAAAAATACCAGAAAGTATTTTTAATCCTATGCAATTTTTTGAAATCCTTTTAAACCTTTTGAATATTTTTAAAAGTCTTTAGAATTTCTTGGAGTTCCACTAAATTTTTATAGGCCTTCGAAATTCCTTCAAATTCTCGAAATTTATTTTTAATTTTTTAGCATTTTTTAAATATTCAAAAATTTCTTGAATTTTTTATTAATTCCTTAGAATTTAAAAAGTCCTTTGGAATCCCTTCAACTTCTTGAAATATATTGAAAATTTGTTGGAATTTCTGAAAATTCTAGATCAAGTTGGTCTTTTCAATCATGAATAAATAACATATATATTAATATCAATATTAATTCAAACGAAAAGGCTCTGAGTATCATTGTCAGGGAAAATTTTTATTGGATTTATTCTAGATATAAAAATTTTAAAATATTTCAAATATTCGTTTATTTTAGAAAAATATATTTACAAAAAGGAAACAAAATGTTTAAATGTCCTCTATCATTTATTTATCATCTTTTCATAAGTTTGGAATGAAAGAAAAGTTTAAAATTTCAGGAAAAAACCGCAGCTAAATAGCATTACTATAGGATAAGATGGTTATGAACAATAATTATTTATTTAAACAATTATGTTCATAAAATTTAAATAATATTATTGCGCTCTGAGTAAAGTGGACGAATAGTTTATATTTCAGAAAAAATCTTTATCGCATTATTAAAAATAATTCCATTTAAAATAATAGTTAATTAGAATTCTTTTTTTAAATTTAATTATACTATAATTGAAAAGTGGAAATTCTGCGGGGAAAGCACAAATTCCGAACATTATTCCAAGATAATATTATTCACTATAGAATATGTTGTTTAAACAATATTTATGTTAAATTTAATTGATAATCGCCTTTCCCTAACTGAAAAGTTTATAATAAAATTAAATTTTTTTTTTAAATTAACTTTTTATCTTTATTCTAAGAGCAAATCGCTAAAAAAACAATAATTTGTTTAAAAATTCTATATAAAAACCTGTTAATCAAAAAAGAGTTATGATCTATGTGTAAGAAACAATTTTTTTTTAAAAATGAAGTTATGACGATTTTAACTAATAATGAAAAAGACTGTTCAACAAAAATTTTAAAATTGGTTCTTCTTAAAACCATTTTTTGATAAGACAAGCAGTGATCAATTTAATCCTCAAAAATCTTGCTAAGAATAAAAAAATTCCATTTGCAATATATTATTCAGAGATTATTTGACACAATTCAGTAATTAGAATCAAATAAAATATGATAAGAATAAGGATATTCATCAAATTTAAATAACACCTTAAAGTATGACAATTTAAATTTTTTCCCTGAAACTTTATTCACCCAGATGACAGAAAAGGATTAAACAGATTTATGGTAAACATTAATCAAAGTTCCAAAAATTTATTTAGCCTGCGCTAAATTTGCGAATATGGATTTTTGATAATTATCATTCTAAATTACTTAATTTTTACCATTCTAATTTTTTTTAATATTCTGAAATACGTATTTAAAATTAATATTTTATTATTCTACACATTATTTAATCTAAAATTTTCAAAAATTCCCGGAGTTGAGTGTGCTCATTAAAATTGTTCTGAAAATGTTTCTTTGGATTTGAGCAATTTGCTCCAATAAAAAAAATTAATTTTGTTGTTCTAGAAAAGAAATAATATTTATAAATTAAAACAAAATTGTTATTGTTTTTGTAATTTTATCTTAAAATAGATATAAAAAGTCGTGGTTTTTCAACAAATTTTCCACCTTTTCCAATTCTCAATTAGTGTCAGGTAATAGTTAATCAATATAATTCACATAATTGTTTAAACAGTATTTTATGTTTAATAATAATAATTTAAAGAAATTCCAAAGGATTTAAATGATTTGAAGGAATTCTTAAAAATTCCAAGAATTTTTAAATTATTTAAAAAGTTTTAAAGAATTACATGAGATTACAATTTCAATCAATTCTAGGAATTCCAAAAGACTTTAAAGATTTTATGGAATTCATAAAAATTCCAAGGAATTGTTAAGATATTTCATAAGTTTCAGAGGATTAAAAAAAATGTGATGGGATTAAAAATGTTTTAAGGTTTTCCTGATAATTCTAAGAATTGAAAATAAATTTGATGATTTTCAATAAATTGTGAAAGATTTTAAACAGGAAAGTTTCAAGATATTTTAAAAATGAAAATTAGCAGTTTCGTAATTGGTCATGTAAAAATTATCAATTTTTATTAACATTCCAATTTACTCTATTATTATTCTTATTATTAAACTGTAAGTGAGTAGTGGAGCAAAAGTTAAATATTTCAGACAAAACCTAAACTTTCTAACATTAATCAAAAACACTATTTTTTAAGTAATGATTAAATTGTATAGAATTTAAAAGAATTTTTTCTAACATTTTTAAAATCCCTTGGAGTTTCTTAAAGTTATTGATATCTATTCCATAATGTTAAAATTTTTTGGGAGTAAGCTACAATATTTACTATCCTATGATATTTTTTAAATCCTTCGAAACTTCTAAAATATCTTAAAAAATCCTAAATTTCTTAAGAATTCTTAAAAATCTTTAAAATACCATGTTTTTCTTCTGAATCATTAAAATCTATTTATAATTTTTTAACATTTCTATAAAATACCCTAAAATATTTGAAATCTTTTGAAATTCCTTTAAACTTTTGAATGTATTGCAAGTTTCTTAGAATTTAAAAGAATATCCTAAAGTTATTAAAATTCTTCGGAATTGCTTCGAATTATAGAAATATTTTATAAAATCCTTCGAATGTTTTTGAATATTCTGAAATATTTCTAATTCTTCAAAATCCGTAGAAATTCTTTAAATCTTTCTTAATAAACAATTTATTTTGGGTTATGACTATTTTTTTTTTAAAGTAATGCTGGACAGTTTTAGATTCTTCTGAAAATTCAAGATTTTCTTGGTCTTGTCAATTAGAAACAAACAACATATATTATTAATAACATTAATTCAAAGAAAAAGGCTTTGAATATTATTTCCAGGAAAAATTTATGTTTGATTCAATCTAGATGAAGAAATTGAAGAATATTTGAAATATATATTTTACCTTAGAAAAATATGTTCGCAAAAAAGAACGAGATTTGAAAAAAAAGGATTTTCCTATTTATTTATTTATTTATTTATGAGCTTATCATAAGTAACTAATCAAGGCATAGTTTAAAATTTCAGAAAAAACAGAATCTATCTACTACTACTGTATTACTTGAAATAATAATAAATTGTTTAGGGAATTAAGTTTTTTAATTTTAATTAGCAGAAAGAAGTTGTTTATGTATTGGAAGCAATTTATATAAAAAAAAGAACATGAAAGTATCAAAATGTAATTTAATAATAAAAAATATTATTTGGCTTTTATTTATCAAAATAATTTTTTCTTTAATCTACAATTTAATTTTCTGCCGAACTGTCCGAAATACGAGAGTAATTTAAAAAAAAATGTATTCTCAAAGCCATTTTTTGATAAGAGGGGAAGTTATCTCGTTGATGCTGGAAAATGATATTTAAAAAAAGCCATTTTCCAGAATAGGTGGGACTTTAATTCAGATTATTTTAGTGGCAAGATGTCTATAGCTTTTATTTAAACGTGATTATGCTTTTTTTTTGTTAAAAATTTATTCACTAGCTATAGAAAGTAAATTTTAAAAATTGTTTGTCATCTTTCACGCATTCCCGAAGAGACAAAGGGATTCGACAGGGATTGAGGAAGCAGTACTGAAAGTTTGAAAAATTTATTTCCTTGCATGACAATTAAGATTCTTATGTACATGAATGAGCCTGGACACAATTAGACTTTCATGAATCAGAATATAAAAAAGTAAATATAAACAAAAAAGCATTGCATATGCGAAAGCTTTTAATTAATAGTCATCACTTAATAATATTTATAAGAATAAACTCGTTTAATTAAACAAATTAAATGGAATTAATTTTAATTATTTAAAAGAATAATATCATTCAAATTTTTATCACTTTATTATTGATTCAAGCCACCCCCAAAGTCTTACGCATCATAGCAAGTCCTATTTATCTTAATGAAGTTCGATAATTGAGAAGGCTCGTCAAATTCGTCTTTGGGTACTACAAGAAACATATAAAAAATATTTAAAAATCAGTCGAGGAAAACTTTTGTGGAAAAAAGACAAAAAAACCTTAACGAAAAAAATGCATAGAATTATTCTAATTTTTATCACAACTATATTTGCGCAAAATAATTCAATTCAATAACATAAATAAATGAAAATTGTTAAAATAATACCAAAACATGATGATATTTATAATAATAAACTCTTAAATTTATTTTCAGAAATGAGTTTAATTATGTAAATTCCTATTTTCCGGGGATTGGATGAATGCTAAGCAATTTCGTAAAAGTAAAGATGCATAGTGGGTAAGCCTGAGAAGATTTATTCGAAACAGATCCGTGTTTTTTTTGGTGAACACAGCACAGATGCGACGAGGAATTTTTTTATTTCAATAAGGAAATATTCGATGCCTAGAAAATGTGCAATATAATTACTCTCTTTGGCAATTTCCATAAAAAGGTAGGGATACAATTTTTATATATTAACCGAGAAAACTAGGAGAATATTGAGTTATTGAGTTACGCGGATTGAAATTAAATTCAATGAAAATTCTTATAGCGATAACCGCAATGCGATCCTTAATGTTTGGCTTTCTATGCTACCTGTTTTATAATTGTGTAAGCGCGAGTGATAGGGGTAAACAATTAAGTGTTGATTCGAAACCTTATATTCCAGTACGAAAACAAGCAGAACAACAAAAAGCGATGCAAGAAGAGCAAGAAAAAATACAGAGAACCGAAATACGACTAAAAATAATAGAACAGAATATATCTGTAGTGCGAGAACGATATCGTCAAGAACGCCTGAAACAACTGGCAAAAATAGCAAGAAAAAAATATATTCATTTGAAAAAAGCTAAAAGTGAGTTCAAAAGCATATTTTTATGACATATGTTCCATTTTTCTCCCCAATCGGCACAAAATTTGGCGACGTCTTTACGACATCGTTACGACATCTTTACGACAACTTTACGACATCCTATGTTTATGTCGTTTTGGTGTCTTTGCGATATCTTAAAGACATCTTCAGATCATACGATTTATTTACGATATCGTAAAGACACCTTAACGACATGGACATAGGATGTCGTAACGATGTCGTAAAGACGTCGCCAAATTTTCTGCCGACTGGGACGTCCTTTTCGAAGCCTCTGAGTTAAGAATAAAGTTCTATTTTTTACTCCTTACACAGAAAAAAAATTTCGGGAGATTAATTCATAACACTGTTCCTTGATTTTATCACGCTTTTAGCGCGAGACCTAAGTTCTCAGAACCCTTGCGTTTAAAGCATAGGTCTCAAAGTTTCAGGCATTAAGCGACGATCCTTTGCTCTCAAGTCTCGAATTTCATGCTTTTATACCATAGAGTCCCAGTGGGCACAAAGTTTAGCTACATCTTTACGACATCGTTACAACATCTTTACGACAACTTTACGACATCCTATGTCCATGTCGTTCAGGTGTCTTTACGTTGTCGTAAATAAGTTTTATGATCCGACGAACGATATCGCAAAGACACCGAAACGACATGTCGTAAAGGTGTCGTTAAGATGTCGTAAAGGTGTCGTTAAGATGTCGTAAAGACGTCGCCAAATTTTGTGCCTACTGGGGTCCGAGAGTTGAAAGCACGAAAAAGTTGTGGCTTCAAAATCACGCGCTTCCGTGAATTAATCTCTTGAAATTTCTTTCCTTGTAGGGAGCGAACAGTGACGTCAGAGGTTAATAATAAATGCTTGTAAATTTGTGGAAATTTTCATAAATTGAATTTTGGTTGATTTATCTTATGTTACCATAAATTACCTGTGATATTAACAAAAGTTACCAAAAACCTAATTAATTTCCGGAAATTCACCAAAATGTTTAATATTGAATTTTTGTTAATTTATGGTAAATTGTCATATTTACCTATCAAATTATCATAAGTCACCGAAATTTCCACAAAATTTCGGAATTTTTAAATTGAATTTTTGGCTATTTATGGTAAGTTCTCATAAATTACCTGTATTTAATGTAATGTATTTAAATAATAATATACTAATTTAATGCAATAATTCAATCTACTGTAAATTACTACGAATTACCAAAAATATCATAAATTTCCAGAAGTTTATAGTAATTTTGATAATTGAAATTTTGGTGAGTTGTGATAATTTAGCATATTTAGCTGTAAAATTAACATCATTCCCCGTCAATTTTCAGAAATTTCCGGACACTTAAGGAGGGGGGGGGGGTAAAGTTTTCAGCGTAAAAAATACTCTTTTTGCGAATTTTGTTAAGGCTATGGATTAAACAAATGTATTTAAACTTTTCGTACATTATGAAGTATACTTTTGGCAATATTCTGTAATTTTTTTATTCAAAAATATTTAAGAACAAGCCGGTGACAGAGATTGTCCGAAAAATTCCAGCATTTTGAGGGTTGCCATAATTTACAAAATATGTCGTTAATTTCCAGAAACTTATCAAATGTTTTAAATTTAATTTTTGGCCATTGATGGTAAATTATCATATTTACCTGTAATATTACTATAAATAACCAAAAATTTCCAAAAAATTTCGGAAATTTTATAAACATTTTTAAATTGAATTTGTTAAAATTGATGGTAATTTCTTATAAACTATCTGTAATATTACGAAGAATTATTAAAAACTTGCATGAATTTTCGGAAATGTATGAAAAAGATTAAAATTGAATTTTGGACAATTTGTGATAATTTAGCATATTTACCTGTAAAATTAACATTATGGACCGAAAATTTTCAGAAACTTCTGGAAATTGAAATACATTTTGAAATTGAATTTTAGGCAATTGCTGGTAAATTACCAGAAATTACCAAAAATTTCTGAAATTTTCAGAAATATATAAAATGTTAAAATATGAATTTAGGGTAATTCATGGTAAGTTGCCAAATGTACCTATAAAATTACTATATATGCCTGAAAACTTCCAGATATCTATAGACGTTTCAAAATTAAATTTTGGGAATTTTTTGGTAAATTATCATAAATTACCCTTAAAATTACAGTAAATCATACTTTAAGAGATTTTAGAGTTTTTCCAATGTTAATACAATTTTATTAAAATTGACCTAATAAGATGAATTACTATATACATATTTGTAAGTACTTTTTATCAAAAGGTTTCGAATAAAGAAAGCTTGATTTAATGTAATTTTAAGGTTAATTTATGGTAACTTACCGAAAATTTCCCAAGATTTAATTTGAAAACTTAATATGATAGATTATTCTATATCTTTGTGGAAACTTTTTTATCAAAAAATGTTAAAAGATTGGGAAAACGATAAAATTTCGAACACTAATTTCCGACAACCACAATAATGAATTTTGAGAGCCGAATTTCGTATTTTCGTTTTAGTATGGAAATGCAAATTTGCCGACGTCTTTACGACATCGTTACGACATCTTTGCGACAACTTTACGACAACTTTACGACATCATATGTTCATGTTTTTACAGTGTCTTTACGATATAATAAAGACATCGTCAGATCATGCGTCATATTTACGATATCATAAAGACGACTTAACGACATAGACATAGGATGTCGTGAAGTTGTCGTAAATATGTCGTAACGGTGTCGTAAAGACGTCGGAAAATTTTGTGCACACTGGGATATCAATTATTACAGTTTTTTTTAAATTTTCCTTTTCGTTTATATATTCAACTGCTTTTGGTTTTCAAAAATAATATTTGGTTGTGTTGAAATATCATCTATTGTATTTATTTTAATAATTAATATTTTTGAATAAAAATACAACTATTCGGTTAAAAGTTGTGTAGACCTAGATTTTCTTCTGTGTTTATAATATCTTTTTAAGATCATTAAATTCATTAACAGATGCCTGCGTTAAACCGTCCGATAAGAAAGATGATCACTTCGAATGGAAATGTAGAAATCTGAATCCAGAAGAGCAGGAACATCATTTTTCTACGCGAGACCTGGCTGAGGGTAAGCACGTTTATTTGTGTAAGAATTTATCAAAATAAAAAAACAAATGAATTTCAATTTTTTAACTAAAAAAATCTAATTGATAGCTGGACACTACCGTGGTCCAAAAACTTTTCTTTTTTTTACCAAATAAAAAATTATTTTCTAAATTATTTATAAATCCCATGAAGTTTAGAGTGCATTTTTGACATTATTTTTGATATTGTTCAAGTATTATCCGAGAAATAAAAAGAAAACATTTGGAAAAATGTATTTTTTCGAAAAAAAATTTTTTTTATAAATTGTTTAGGATCTATTGAGGCCAAATTACCTTCTTAGCCGGAGACGAAAAACTTTTTTTGCAGACAGATTTAATATTATTTTTTAAAATTATTTTCCTTTAAAAAAACGGTTAATTATACTTTTAAACCCACCTCCTTTACGTTTTCTCTTCTCCACTCTCTACACCTACTCACCTACCTTGTCTAATTTTTTTTTGAACCACCCTAATGGACACTTATTGATAATTTTCTTCAACAACTACTTGAATTTAAATGCTTGTTTCACCATAGATAAAATATTTCTTCCTTGCAGAATTCTGCATTTACAAAAATGACTGGAAAACCTTTTTATGTGATTGTAAAAAACTGATAGGAAATTGTGCGAGTCCACTCAATTGTAGAGCATTTCCGCCAACGGAATTGATATTTTTGTACGCCGAGCGTAATGATTTAATGAAACAATTAGGTCGTGATGTTCAACTGCATCAAGAGAATCATTTGTTCCATCGGAACCAGGTGGTTTACAATACCAATGCAATTTATAATGATCCAGGACCTAGTGTTCCTTTATTACTACATGATTATAATAACAATGGTTATCAGTATCATAATGGTCCATTTTAATCCTGTTGTGTACGCTATTATTCATAACAGAAAGGAAAGAATATTATTTAAAATAAAAGTTGTATAAAAAATTTCTTTTCTGATCATTAATTCTACATACCCAAAAACTATAAATAGTAACGACTTTCAATTGAATATTTTTTTGATATTATGTAATTAGCTATTCGCAAGCTGCTCGCAACTTTGAGCGGGCCTGGAACGCGCGACTATTGGTTCTCGCGCTTCGCGCTCGACAGTATATTTATCTCGCGCTTCGCGCTCGATAATGTATTTACCTCACTCTACGCGCTTGTTTTTTTCTGCACAGACTATTTAAACTAAAGGTAAAAGTATCGACAAAAGTGATTTAATGATTGTGAATTCTCTTTTGTTAAAGCTCCTTCGGCTTTAACGAACACATTCTCATCACGTATCTCGTGATTCGCACTCGAGTTTATCCCTGAAATTTTATATTATTTCCATAAATGTATATTATTATAATTCTTAACTTGCATTGGTATTAAAACAGGCGAAATTTCATTGTCCCGTTTAAAAAAATTTGAAAATATTTTTTGCAATTGATTTTGAATTCACCCTAAATTATTATTAGTTTATCCTAAATTTGTTCTCATTCTTCTAAATTTACACAATTCTATTCATTCGATAAAGTTTTTCTTTCATTCATCTTGAAGTCTTTAAAACTCACCCTAAATTTCAAGACATTTGTTAAAATTCTTTTGAAGTTTCTTTAATTTTTCCCTAATTAATTTCAAACTCAATTTTGAATGTATTGAATTATGATTGTACAAACTGTAGAACTGATTTATTTTGAAAGTGGTTAGTTATAAGTTTGCTTTGGAAATGTTGTATCAAATTTTTTTTTAAACGAATTGAAAAATGCACATTTTAGTATTTTTTCAAATATTATATTTATTTTATACGATGTTACCTTAAAACTATTCAGCTTCTAAGTTTTTAATTTTTTAACGAATAGTTTCGTATCAAATTCATTGATTCAGAAAGTACGCTGTTAATACTTTGAATCATAATTTTTATTTATTTTTAATGTTTTAAATTTGAAAATATAAATGAGAAAAAAGCCTTTTTGGAGACTAAAAAAACTTATAAATTTTGGTATGCTAAAAGTTAAAAAAACGACCTGTCGTATGAAAAAAATAGGTAAAGGGAATTTTGTAGCTACGTTTTGGAACATACGCCCATATGAATATTTTAATTTATCTTGTACCGTTTCTCCAAACAGTCAATTTCGTTATTCATAATATTATTTTTGACGATTAAAACAAACCACGCGTTTTATCAAGAAATTTTTTTTTTAATTTAGATTTTTTGGGGGTAAACAACCTTTCTCTTATATCTTGTGTCATTTTACCAAAAATGTAATTTTTGTATTCTTAATGTTGTTATTCACGAATCAAATAGAAAGTACCAATCATATAAAAAAGACCATTAATAAAAATGGTTGCTCTCTACTTTCAATACAAAAATCTTATCCTTTTATTTTTTCTTAGCTTGTGCCATGCGTGGAAAAATTTAAGTTTTGTATTTTCACTGTTTTTTTTTTTGTTTAATAAATCCAAAACTACGTGTCCTATAAAAAAGTGTTCAATAACAAATTTGTAGATATTTTTTGGGTGCATAATTTTTGTCTTATATTTGTTTTCCTACCTTGCCTAGTTTGACAACAAAATACAATTTTTTATTACTTTTTGTTTGTTCAAAATTCGAATTATCAATTTTTGAAAAAATTCCAAAAGTTGTCATGATAATCCTGCAGGGCTTTCGAAAATTAACATTTTACTTTTCAAGTACTATGAACAAGTGTACAGAGAATTTTTAAATCATGAAAAAATTTGGTCTCAAAAACTTTCAAAATAAGCTAACTTTTAGAATTTTTTTCAAAAATGGTTGACAAACGAACTTGGCATTTAGCTTAGGACACTAAAAGAGTGTGTCAAAGGCCAATCTAATAGATTATTTTGTTCAAAAGTTATCGTGCTCATAGACAGACAGACATAAAGACAGACACATTCGTAAAAAACCTGTTTTTCGGATTCAAGGGGTCTCAAAACGTGAATTTTTGGCAAAAACTGGAAGGGGGCATAAATTTTATGCAAACCTAATACGTTCTCTGATGAGAATGTATTAACATGAAAAAATAAAAAAAAATTAATAATTAAATTTTTTTAAACCAAATACACGAGACGAAAAAGGAATTGAATAACAAAAGTTGTGATTCGAATGTGCCCACGAAGCGGGCAAATTTTTTCGTTTTTTCCTGTTTATCATGGTTTTCATGAATAGAGCCAAAACTATACATCCTATCAAAAAGTAGTTGATAAAAAATTTGGAGATATTTTTCAAATGCCCAATTTTTGTCTTTTCATCTTCTACCGTATTTTGCATAGTTTGGGCGAAAAATGTAATTTTTGGATTTTTCGAAATTTTGTATGCTGTCAAAATATGAAATTTTTATTTTTCAAAAAAATTGGAAAATTTCTATCATAATTTTGTAGAGCATTGAAAAACCAACATTTTTCTTTTTCAGACTTTTTTAATATCTTGCTTTATTTGGCCGAAAATGCTTATTTTCGTGAGTTTTTTGGAATTTTGTAAATGCTATAACTCTGGTAATTTTTGATATTATAAAAAAAGTCATTAGAATAAATTGTTCGAATTTTTGAATAGTATGAATAACCGTTGAGCGAATTTTTGAATTTTGGAAAAAGTGGTTTCAAAAATATTTAAAATGTTCCCACTTTTTGAATTTGTATCCAAAATTTCTGGTTAACAAACTTGACCTTTAGTTTAGGACACTCAACAAGTGTACCAATGGCCAATGTAAAATACTGATTTTTTCAAAAGTTATCGTGTTCACAGACAGACAGACAAACAGAAATACAAACAGACAGGCATACATACAGACATACAGAGATACAGACAGAAATACAAACTGACAGACAGAAAAGTTCGTAAAAACCTGTTTTTCGGATTCAGGGGGTCTCAAAAGGTGGACATTTGACAAAAACTGCAGGATCCTCAGGGTTCTTTTTATCAGTGCTTAACTATTTTAATTTAACTATAAATTAAAAAATTCCTGTCTGATTGATAGCAAATGAGAAAAATTAATTAATGATCTAAAATTCAATTTAAAATTTAACTATTTATTTGTGCTTCAAAATTTATTTTTGTTAGTGAAGATCGATGTATTTTGTTAAAAAGTGATCTGTTGTCTTGAAGAAAATAAAACTATTCCACTGTTCTTCATTCTTTGAAAACTTGTATACTTCCTTGAAAATTGTGTGTTGCAAAAATTACATTTACGGGTTCTGCAAGCTTTTACCACACATTATAAGGTTTTTGCAGTTTTTTAATATGAATTGTTCCTAATATGTGCACTATTCTCTATTAATAATTATACTTTTATATCACTTGTTCATTTTTAAACTTATTACTAAATTTTCAGTTAGACCAAGCCAATAATAAATTAAATTTAACATTAATTTATATTGTTTTAATAAACTTCTATTGTTTAATACAACTTTTCTTTATAGAAACGCTAAATAGTTGCAATTTATTCTGAAATTTTGCATATTTCGTTAATCTTTTACTTGCACTAATGTAAAAGTAAATGCAATAAAATAAACAAAATTGTTAAAATAGCTTATTATTTTTTATGAGTATCTTTTCCTGTAATAGTGGTAGATAGAGTTTATCATAAAAATTTTCCTTTTTTAAAACTTTTACTTTAGGATGATAATTTTAATGATCGAATGAAATTGTTTAAATAATTAATTATTTTTTATTAAAGTATTCCCTAATAATAATGCTAAAAAGTCGCGTTTTTTTCTGAAACATTAAATTCCTTTTCCACATTTGATTTAAAGCAAGGTAAAAATTAGAGAAATTAATCAAACATTATTGTTTAACAAAACAGTTATTGCTGACAACTATATTCTCTTATGTAGTTGTAGATATTTTACGTTTATTCTGAAATTCTCCAATTCTTGTCAACTTTTCATTCACTGATTTAATGTTTAAAGAAAAATTTAAGGATTCCAAAAAAAATCACAGGGTTGAAAATAATTTAGAGTATTTTTAAAAACTGCTTAAATTTTTTAAGATACATAAAAAGTTTTAGCAGATTTCAAAATATTGCAAAGAGTTAACAGATCATTGAATATTCAAAAAAATTTGCACAGGAATTTAAAATAGATTTCAATAAACTAAAGGAATTCCAAAGGAATTTAAGTAACTTCAGGTATTCTTAAAAATTTCAAGAAATTTTCAAATTATTTTTAAAGCTTGAAAGAATAAAATAAGATTTCAAGTTTAATCATTCAAAGAAATTCTAATTCCCCAGGATTCGATAGGATTAAAAGTATTATTTTAAGGTTTTTTCTAAAAATTTCCAAGTATTAAGAATAGATTTTTAAATTTCGAATAAATTTTAATAGCTCATTTGGAAATCTTTTAAATAATTGAAATATATTTAAATTATCGTGAAATTTTTTTAAAGAAAGTAAAATATTTCCAATCTTTTGATGCTTTTTGAAATCTTTTGCAACTTTTTAAATATGTTCAAAATGCCTCATGTTTTTTAAAATACCCTAAAATCTTACGACGTTGAAGTTCGCCAAAGATATGGATTTCAAAGTTGTGTAATTAATTTTAAAAAAACTAAGAGACATCAAAAAAGTAAAAACACCTCTGGATTCGCCTCGGAAATATTTCGATGTGCATTTTTTAATTTTTGTTTAAACATTTTTTAAACAATTACGCCAATTTTTTTCTCTAATTACAGATATATAAAAAATCCCGTAATTGTTTTAAAAATTGTTTAAACGAAAAACAAAAAAGGCACACCGATATTTCCGAGGAGAATTCAGAAATGTTTTTACTTTTTTGATGTGACTCTTAGTTTTTTTGAAATTAATTACACAACTTTGAAATCCATATCTGTGGCAAACTTCAAGGTCGTAAAATCTTTTGAGTTCTTTGAAATTCTTTAAAATGCTTTAAAACATTTTAAATATCTAGAAAATTTCTTGGTATTTTAAAAAATTTCCTAAAATCTGAAAATATTTTGGTCTTCCTTCAAATTAGAGAATCAAATTTTGTTCAATTTGGTTAAGTAACAAAAAATATTTCCAATCCTTTGATGCTTTTTAAATCCGTTAAAACTTTTTAAATATCTTGAAAAAATTTTTTTTATCTTAAAATATATTAATAATTTTTTGAAATTTTTTGAAATGTGCTTAAGTCTTTGAATTTCTTTAAATCTTTTGAAATCCTTTGAAAGTTTTAAAAAACATTTTAAATTCTTTGAAAATTTTAAGAATACCCTAAGTTACTGAAATTCCTTTGAAATTCCTTCAAATTACTAAAAAATATTCAAAATGTCTTGAAGTTTCTAAAAATACCATAAACTACTTTCAATCTTTTGAATTTTCTTTTAATTCTTTGAAACTTTGGAAACATCTTGAAAATCCCTTAGACTTCTAAATAATTGCTTAAAATCATTAAAAACTTTTGAACTACCTTCAAACAATAAAAATATATTAAAATTTGTTTAAAAATATTTTTATAAATCCTGTAGTTTTTACAAATTCTCTAAAATATTTAAATTTCTTAATGCTTTTGACAGAATATTTTTATTGCCGTTAATAACTGTCGCACTCTAACTGAAAAGATAATGATAAAATTTAAAATTTGGGAAAACCGAAACGATTTATCTCTTTTCTGAAAGAAAATTAAAAAAAAATTTTTTTTAATTTTAAAAAATTAAAAAATGTATGACAAAATATACACATCTATTTTTAGTAAAAAATAGTGATTTATGTATTGAAACAAATTTGCATAAAAATTCAATGAATGTATCAAAATGTAAATTAATAATGAAAAAGATTATTCTAGATTTATTCATCGAAATAATTTTTTTTAAAATTAAGAATTTAGGTTTTCGGCCAAACTGTCCGAAATACAAAAAAAATTTCAAAATAATGGTTCTTCTAAAAATCATTTTAAAATAAGACGTGAAGTAATCACTTTAATCAATATTTATCAATATAAACTTATTTGATATAGAAAATTAAATGCAAATAAATTTTTATAAGGAATTATATTATAAAATTATTTTAATTTTTATCACTTTAGGGAAAGTTACCATTTGTGATTAATCAAATTAACGAAAATAACTAGAAAATTTTGTAAAATTATAGACATTTTTAAATCGAATTTTGGTTAATTTACCTTAGATTACCATAAATTACCTGTAATATTACCATAAATTACTAAAAATGTCATTAATTTCTGGAAATTTATTAAAATATTAAAATTACAATTTTGGGTAATTTATGGTAAATTATCATATTTACCTGTAAAATTACTATAAATCATCGGAAATTACTACAAATTTTCCTATATTCAGAAACATTTAAAAATTGAATTTTGGTCAATTTATGGTAAGCTCTCATAAATTAATTGTAATATTACCATGAATTACCAAAAATTTCCTTCAAACAATTAGAAAATTTTCAAAATTTCTTATAATTTTGTAAGATATCCTAAAATCTATATAATTCTTTTCAATCCTTTAAAATCCTTCAAAATTTTTTTAATAATTCGAAAAATCGTTTAGAATTTCCCAGGGTGCCCTTTAACACTAAAAATACTTTAGAATTTCTTTAAATTATTGAAATCTATTCAAACTTTCTTCATATTTGTTTAAATAGCATAAAATTTTTCCAGTCCTCTCAAGTTTTTTTAAAACATTTGAAATTTTTTAATATCTAAAAAATTGTTCAGAATTTTTAAAAATTCCTTCAACACTTTAAATTTTCATGGAATTCCTTCAAATTATAAAAATTTATTTAAAATTTCTTAAAAGTTTAAAAAATACCATATATATATTTTTTTCATCCTATACAATTTTTTCAAATCCTTTGAAACTTTTCGGCTATCTTTAAAAGTCTGCAAAATATTTTGGAGTTCCCCTAAATCTTTAGAATCCTTCGGAATTTCTTCAAATTCTAGAAATATATTTTGAATTTTTTTAAATATCCTAAAATCTTCTTTTATAATCTGGAATCTTTTGAAATTTTTTAAAATGTTTAAATAATTAGAAAATTCTTTGAATTTTTTAAAAATTCCCTAGAGTTTTTAAAATCATTTTAAATTCCTTCACCTCCTGGAAATATATTCAACAAGTTTTGGAAGCTTTTAAAATGTTATGTGACTTTTTATTCAGTAAAATAATAATTATTGAAAATAAACAAACAGAATTTTCTAAACAATTTATTATGTGCTACAATTAGCTTCTTTTACAGTATTGCTGAAAAGTTTTAGTTTTTTCTGAAAAATCTAGATTAACTTGGTCTTTTTAATCATGAATTTGAAGAAAAAGCTCTGAATATCGTCTTTAGAAAAAAATGTTATTGGATTTAATCCAGATGGACCAATTTCAAAATATTTTAAGTACCTGTTCATTTTAAAAAAATATATATTTGAAAAAAGGAACGAGAATTAAAAACAAAAACAATTTGTCCATTATTTATTGATTATCTTTTCATGAATAAAGAATCAAAGGAATGCTTAAAATTTTAGAAGAAACCGCAACTAGTTAGCATTAATATATGATAAGATAGTTATGGACAGTAATTACTTGTTAAAACAATTATGTTCATTAAATTTAAAGAATATTTACCGCGCTGTAAGTGAAGTCGAAAAATAGTTTTTTTTTAAACGTCATCTTTGTTGTATTATTCAAAATAATTTTATTTAAAATAATAGTAAATTATATATATATTTTTTTTTAATTTAATTATATTATAATTGTAAAGTGTAAATTTTCGGGAAAAACTACAAATTTCCAGCATCATTCCAGGATAATATTATTAAAGATAAAATATGTTGTTTAAACAATATTTATGTTAAAGGTAATTGATAATTGTCTTTCCCTAACTGAAAAATTTATAATAAATTGAAAAATTTGAATAACATAAACTTTTTATCCCTATTCTAGGAGAAAATTGCTTAAAAAACAATAATTTGTTTTTAAAATTTATATAAACATCTATTTACCAGCAAAGAGTTGTAATCTATGTGTTAATAAAATTTTTAAAAAAAGTGTGGTTATGAAAGTCTTAATTTGTAATGAAAATGACCATTCTGGTTTTATTGATTGTAATACTTTTCTAAAAAAACACTAATTCAATCTTTCCGCCAAACTGTGTGAAATACGATAAAAATTAAAAAAAAGGTTATTCTTAACAAATTTTTTTGAGCAGACGAGCAGCGATCAAGTTAAACATGAAAAACTTTATTAAAAATAAAAGAATTCTATTTCAAATATATTATTCTAACATTCTTTGATGCAATTCAGTAATTGGAAACAAATTAATAAAATATAATAATAATCAGCAGGGACGCCTGAAAAATCCGAAAAAATAAAATTCCCCACACAGTAAAATTCCCGAATAATCAAATTCGCGAATAATAAAATTTCCGAAAAATAAAAATACCGATTTTGAAAATTTACAAACAATAAAATACACGAATAATAAAATTACCGAAAAATAAAAATACCGAATTGGAAAATTGTCGAAAAATAAAATTCGCCAATAATGAAATTGCCGAAAAATAAAAATACCGAATTGAAAAATTCCCGAATAATAAAATTCTCGAATAATAAAATTTGAGAATGATAAAATTCGAGAATGATAGAATTCTCGAATTGCAAAATTCCCGAATAATAAAATTCTCGACAGCTTATAATATTACCGAATTGGAAAATTCCCGAATTTTAAGAACTAGATTTTTTTATAAATATATTTTATTGATTACAAATACAGCAATAAGATATAAGTTTCAAAAATTATTTTTAGCATTTACAATTTCCAAGCTTATTACCCAAGGACAACCGCCTTCTGCATTTTTCCCGCAAGTGTTCTAGCATATTGTTGACACGCAGGGATGCTTTTTAGGCTATTAGCAAGTGAAAGCTGGGCACCTCCAAGAGCGCCGATGATAAGGACGATCAGTTTCACAGAATATTCCGGGTACAATCGCTGCAACTCCCTTATAAGGTCTCGATACTTCTCTTTCTTTTCATTCTCCTTGGCTATGATGTTTTTGTCAGCTGGTGCCGAAAATTCGATAACGAACATGGTT
>NC_046666.1:25309227-25343003 GCF_010883055.1 Belonocnema kinseyi
AAATTTTATTTTTGCGAACGCTTTTTGTATTCTTTCAAATACTGTGAACATTACAAAAACATGCGTTACCTAGACATATTTTATTTAAAATTATTGCTATTTTAAATTCAAGAAATAAGCTTCAAAATTTTAAATGTGAAAAGTAATTTTTGAAACTAATGTCTTATTGCTGTATTTGTAATCAATAAAATATATTTATAAAAAAATCTAGTTCTTAAAATTCGGGAATTTTCCAATTTGGTAATATTATAAGCTGTCGAGAATTTTATTATTCCTGAATTTTGTAATTCGAGAATTTTATCATTCTAAAATTTTATTATTCGAAAATTTTATTAGTCGGGAATTTTCCACTTCGGTATTTTTATTTTTTGGCAATTTTATTATTGGTGAATTTTATTCTACGGCAAGTTTCCAATTCGGTATTTTTATTTTTAGGTAATTTTATTATTCGTGTATTTTATTATTTGGGAATTTTCCAAATCGGTATTTTTATTTTTCGGGAATTCTATTATTCGCGAATTAGATTAACCGAAAATTTTCTAATTCGGGAATTTTACAGTGTCGGGAATTTTATTTTTCGGGATTTTTCAGTCTTCCCAATCAGCATTCTCATTCAATACAAATAAAACCTCAAAGCATGAAAATTAAATTTTTTTTCCTGAAAATTTATGTGGTAATTATAGGAAGCGAGTTGATAAATAGTTTTTGTTTTTTAAAGTGTCACAGATGACAGAAGGGCATCAAACACAATTTGGGCAAACAGTACCAAAGATCCAAAAATGTACTTACTTGATTGACAAATCAATTTTTGATTTACCTGGGTGAGCCTTGAAACTATCAAGCTTTCATGAATCAAGATATAAAAAATTAAATCTGAATAACATAATAATTTTACTTGCAAAAGCTTTGAATCAACAATTAATAATATTAATATAAACCTATTTAATCAAAAAAATTAAATCGAATTAAATTAGTCTAAATAATCGAATTATGAAATTATTTATATTTTTATCATAAAAATGTTTGCGCAAAATGCTTGAATTGCTAATTGAATGAGAAACAGAAAATGTTTAACAATAATATTTACGGTGGCTTGAAATTCTGCGCTAAGTCTGCGCTAAATATGCGACGATAAATTTTTTATAATTATCATTCTAGAATACTTATTTTTTCATCATTCTAAGTTTTGAATATTCTGAAATACTTATTTAAGATTAATATTTTATTATTCTAAACCCTCATTGATCTAAAATTTTCGAAAACTCCCGAAATTGTGTGTGCTAATTAAAATTAGTCTTAAAAATTTTTTCTAGAGATCCCAAAAAACGTATCAAAAATTAAAACTGATTTAGGCATATTGTTTGAAATTTTTTTTATTATTAGCAATCATATTCTCTTTGCCTAATGGCAGAAAGTTTCGTTTTTTGGAAAATTTCTATTTGTCTATTTTTCACTCAAAGTGACTTAATCATTAATTAAGTTGAAAAAATAATTGTGTAAACAAATAATTATTGTTTATAACTTTCTTTATCTATGAACAAAAGTGCAAAGAAATAGTTGTTTAAACAATTTCTTATTGTTTATAACTATACTCTGTCAGATAAGTGGTAGAAAGTTGTGGGTTTTTTTTTATTTTTAAATTTGAATTGCCTTTTGAGATCCTTAAAGGATTTATTGAAAGTCTTTTTGCTTCAATTAATATTAGTATTGCATATTTGTTCCTAACTGGAATTAATTATTTCCTAAACATGTAAAAAGTAGACAAGAATTAAAAAAAAAACTTGCTAGCATTTATCCAAGGAAAAATAATTGTAACAATAATACATTATTTAAAAAATTATGTTTGCGAACTTGTAATAATAATTACTTTACTAAGTAAGTCAAATTTTACAAAAAGTTAAAAACTAAAAAAGGCCACAACTATTTGGCATTTCTATAGGCGAGGATAGTGTTTAACAAAAAAAAATTCTTTTAACACTAATATTTTTTTATTTTGTTCATTAATTTTGTTGTCTTTAATTCATTATTTACTTGACTGCATAGTTAGCGCCAAAAACTCTCAAAACCCATTTTTTTCACTTATGGGTTTTTTCACCCTTAAAAATAGACTTTTGGGGATGATATTTAAAACATCCTGAAGATTATAGAAATGTATGAACAAATCTTTGGATTATTTTTAAACAAGCTGAGATAGTGTAAATGCTTTGACACTTTTTGAAATACCTTCAAACAATTGAAATCCTTAGAAAAACATTGGAAACTTTCAAAATTTCCTAAGATTTTTTACATCCTTTAGAATTCCTTCAAGTTAATTTTATTTATGCCAAATTTCATGACATTTTTAAAAATACCCTAAAATATTTATGATCTTTTTAAATATCTTAGGAATAGATTTCAATAATTTAAAGGAATTACAAAGAAGTTTGAAGATCTTAGGGAATTCCTAAAATTGTTATTAATTTTATAAATAGGTTATTTTTAAAGATTCCAAAAATTTTTTGAATAAATTTCAGTTATTTTAAGGAACTCCAAAGATTTCATATATTTTACGGAATTTTAACGATTTCCAAGGAGTATTCAAGTGCCTTAAAAAGTTTGAAATGATTTCAAAACATTTCAAAAAATTAAAAGACTTTTGGAGGTCCGTCCACTCAGCGCCGCCACCAAGCCAAATTATAAAATGAAATACGCCATATTTAAAAAAATTTTTTTTGCTAATTTTATACTAACAAATTTTTTTTTTGATCTTTAAACTTCGTAGAAAAGGGTGGCGGCGCTAGCAGGACGTCCACTTAGCGCCACCACCTACGAAAACTCACTACAAATGATTATAATGCGATAAACGATAATTGGAGATTTTTTTCATTTTTTTTTTTGCTCTATGATGACATAATTTACGTTTCCCAAAAAACTACCCCTATGTTTTTTAAAACTACTCTTTGTTTAAAAAACGTTTTCAAAATGGGAAAACTACCTTCAACCATGTAAACATGTTTTAGGGCTTCAAATTAATCACATGACACTTGGAAATTTCGCTCTCTTTATAATTTTCCCAAAACTACCCATTCACGTGAACGTATGCAGCGGAACATGTATATGTATGAAAAAAGCATTAAGCATAATCAAACTTAGATGAAACTGTTAGTTGATTTTTTTCTCTCTTTTTTTTGCTCTTCGATGATATATAATACGTTACCCAAAAACTACCCCTAAGTCCCTATTGATTACATCAAAAACGTTTTAAAAGTTGGAAAACCACCTTGAAAAATGCAAAAATGATCAAGAACACCAAATTGATTACATGACGCTTCAAAATTTCCCCCTCTTTATAATTTTCCCGAAAAACTACCCTTTTACGTGAATCTGTGCAGGAGAACATATATATGTATGAACAAAGCATTAAAAATAGTCCAACTTAGAAAGAACTGTTAGTTGCTATTTTTTTGCTCTTTTTTTGCTTACTGATAATATATAATATGTTCCCCAAAAACTACTCCTAAGTCATACATACTCACCCCTCGTGATTAAAAAAGTTTTGAAGTTAAAGAACCACCTTGAACAATATAAAAATGGTTCAGGACTAAAAATTAATAAGATGAAACTTGCAAATTTGCCTCTCATTATAATATTCCCAAAACTACCCTTCCATGTGAAAGTATGCAACAGAACGTATATATGTATGAAAAAAGCATTAATAATAATCAAACTTAGAAGACACTGTTAGCTGATATTTTTTCCTCTTCTTTGCTCTTTGATAATATATAATACGTTCCCGAAAAACTACCCCTAAGTCATATTTACCTACCCCTCGAGATCAGAAACAGTTTAAAATATGGAAAACCGCCTCGAACAATATGAACATGATTGAGAATAACAAATTAATTATATGATACTTGAAAATTTTCCCCTCTAATAAATTATTTCGAGAAACTACCCTTCCACTTGAGCATATGCAGCCTAACATATATATGTATGAAAACAGCATAAAAATGATTAAAAATTAGAAAACACTATTAGCTCATATTTTTTCCTCTTTTTTTGCTATTTGATAATATATAATACGTTCCCGAAAACTACACCTAAGACATACATACCTACCCCTCGTGATCAAAAATGGTTTAAAATATGGAAAACTACCTTGAATAATGTGAACATGATTTAGAATAACAAATCAATTATACGAAACTTGAAAATTTTCCTCTGTATTAAATTATCCCGAAAAACTACCCTTCCACTTGAGCATATGCAGCGTAACATATATATATATATATATATATATATATGAAAAAAGCATAAAAATTAATAAAACTTAGAAAACACTGTTAGCTGATATTTTTTCCTCTTTTTTTCTTTCCGATAATATATAATACGTTACACAAAAACTACCCTTAAGTCATACATACCCCCTCCTCGTCATCAAAAACGTTTTAAAAGTTGGAAAACCACTTTGAACAATGCAAAAATGATTTATCACTCCAAATTAATTATATGGCACTTCAAAATTTCCCCCTCTTTATACTTTCCCGAAAAACTACCTTTCCACGTGAATCTATGCAGCAGAACATATATATGTATGAAGAAATCATAAAAAATAATACAACTTAGAAAACACTGTTAGTCGATATTTTGTTGCTCTTTTTTGCGCTTTCATAATATATAATACGTTCTCTAAGAACTACCCCTAAGTTATACATACTCACTCATCGTGATCAAAAACGTTTTAAAAGTTAAAAAACCACCTTGAAAAATGTAAAAATTATTTAGAATTTTAATTGATTACATCTTTCAGCAGAAGATGTTCTGTTGCATACGTTGACGTGAAAGGGTAGTTTTGGGAATATTATAATTAGAGTGAAATTTTCAAGTGGCACGTAATTAATTTGGAGTCCTAAATTATTTTTACATTGTTCAAGGTGGTTTTACAACATTTAAAACGTTTTTGATCACGAGGGTTGAGTATACATGACTTAGGGGTAGTTTTTGGGCAACGTATTATATATTATCAGAGAGCAAAAAAAGAGCAAAAAAATATCAACTTACAGTTTCTTCTAAGTTGGACTGTTTTAAATGCTTTTTTCATACATATATATGTTCTTCTGCATAGATTCACGTGGAAGGGTAGTTTTTCGGAAAAATTATGAAAAGATAGAAATTTTAAGTACCATGTAATCAATTTGGAGATATAAATCATTTTTGCATTTTTCAAGGTGGTTTTTCAACTTTTAAAACGTTTTTGATGACAAGGGGAGAGTATGTATGACTTAGAGGTAGTTTTTGGGTAACGTATTATATATTATCGTAGAGCGAAAAAAGATAAAAAAGTATCAACTAACAGTTTCTTCTAAGTTGATTATTTTTAATGCATTTTTCATATATATATAAATGGTCTACTGCATACGTTCACGTGGAAGGGTAGTTTTGGGGAAATTATGAAGAGCGCGAAATTTTCACAGGGGGTAGTGTGTAAGACTCAGGGGTAGTTTTTGAGAAACGTAATATATGTCATCATAGCGCAAAAAAAAGCAAAAAAATCTCCACTGATCGTTTATCGCATCATAATCATTTTTAGTGAGTTTTCGTAGGTGGCGGCGCTGAGTGGACGTCCTGCTAGCGCCGCCACCCAGTTCTCCGAAGTTTAAGGAGCAAAAAAAATTTTTTCAGCATACAATTAGCAAAAAAATATGACGTATTCCACTTTATAATTTGCCTTGGTGGCGGCGCTGAGTGGATGGACCTAACTTTCGGATATTTTTAAAAACTCCAAGAAATTTGAAATAGATTTTAATAATTAAAAAGAATTCTAAAAGATTTTAAATATTGTACGGAATTTTTTAAAACACCAAGAATATTTCAAATAATTCAAAAAGTTTCAAAGGATTTCAAAATATTCCAAAGGCTTCGAAATATTCAATGCTTTGATATCGCTTCAAACATCTTCAGACTATGAAAATTCTTCGAAATTTTTTTTATAAGTTTCCAACATTTTCTTTAATCCTTAAAATATTAAAAAAAAACGATTCTCCTCTTTATTTATTTATGATCTTACCATAAGTAACGAATTAAAGCAAAGTTTAAAATTCCAGAAAAAATTGAATCTATGTAGCATTACTATAACACAAGATATTTATGAAAAAAAATTACAATTACAATTATGTTTGTTAAATTAAAATAATATTTACCTCGCTAGAAGTAAAAAGTGAAAAAAGTTGAATACTTCAGAAAAAACTTTAACTTTGTGGCATTATTTACAGATAATATCATTTAAAATAATAATAAATTGTTAAGGGAATTTTTTTTGTTAATTTATATTATTTGTATCACCTTCAAGTAAATGAAGTGTGAGAAAAATGGAAATTTTTGGAGAAAGCTACAAATTTTCAGCATTATTAAAAGATAATATTGATAAAAATAAAATATGTTGTTTAAACAGTTTTTGTTGATAAAGTTAATCAATGATTCTCTCACTCTAACTGAAAAGTTAATAATAAATTTAAAAAATTGGAATAACCGGAAATTTTTATCTCTATTTTAAGGGAAAATTGCTAAAACATTAAAAATGCTTTAAAAAACTTATGAAAACATCTTACCATCTATTTATCAGCAAATATTGTATTTTATCGAAAACAATTTGTTTGAAAAAACATGAAACTATCAAAATGTCAATTCATAATGAAAAATACTATTTAGCTTTTATTTATTGAAATAATTTTGTTTTTAATGTGTAATTTCATCATTTTCTAAAGTCTCCGAAATAGGAGAATAATTTTTTAAAAATTCTTTTTCTTACAACCATTTTTTGATAAGATGGGAATTAAGCACGTTGATCCTGGAAATTTATATTAAAAACAAAACAAAAAAACATTTTCCAGAATAGGTGAGAATTTAATTAGGAACATTTTATTGGCAAGATGTCTATAGCTTTTATTTAATCGTGATTACGCTTTTTTTGATAAAAATTTATTCACTAGCTATAAGAAGTAAATTTGAAAAATTGTTTTTTATCTTTCACGCATTCCAGAAGAGGCAAGGGCATTAGGCAGAGATTTGAGGAAGCAGTGCTGAAAGTTTGAAAAATTTATTTCCTTGCATGACAATTAAGATTCTTATTTACGTGAATGAGCCTCGATACAATTAGACTTTCATGAATCAGGATATAAAAAAAGTAAATATAAAAAAAAAAAGAATTTCATTTGCGAAAGCTTAAAATTCATTGTGCTCACTTGATAATATTTATTAATGTTAACTTATATTAATTAAAAAACTAAGTAATTAAATATAATTATTTAAAAGAATAAAATTATCAAATCCTTAAAATTTTTATATTTTTATTAATGATCCAAGCCTAATGAAGTTCAAGAATTCAGAAAGGGCATAAAATTCATCTTTGGGCACCACGAAAAACATATAAAAAATTTGAAAAAATTAGACAACGAAAACTTTTCTGACAAAAAAGCAAAAAGACCCTTAACGAAAAAGATTCACAAAAACTGCCCTAATTAAATGTAAGTATTAAGACCGGTCTAATTTTTATCAAAACTATAGTCACGCAAAATAAGTAAATTGATTAACATAAATAAATGAAAATTAATACAACAATATCTATACATGATGATATTTAAAATGTTTACAATAAAAAAAAACTTGTAAATTTACCTTTTGAAATGAGTTAAATTAGTTTAATTTCTATACTCCGGAAATTTCATGAATGCTACACAATTTAGTAAAAGTAAAGATACATAGTGAGTAAGTCTGAGAAGATTTATTTGAACCAGATACGTGTTTTTGTGAACACAGTTGGCACAAATGCGATAAGGAATTTTTTAATTTCAATAAGGAAATATTCGATGTGTTGAAAATGCGCAATACAAAGACCCACTTCGTCAATTTCCGTAAAAAGGTAGGGACACATTTTTTATATATTAAGCGAGAAAACTAGAGGAATATTCAGTTATTGAGTTATACAGATTGAAATTAAATTCAATGAAAATTTTCAAAGCAATAACCGAAATGCGATCCTTATTGTTTGGTTTTCTGTGCTACCTTTTTTACAATTGTGCAAATGCGAGTGATATGGGTAAACAATTAAATGTTGATTCTATATCTTATGTTCCACAACGGAAACAACAAGGACAACATCAAACAATACAAGAAGATGAAGAAATGCGCAAATTAGAACTACAACGAAAAGAACTAGAACAGACTATACAAATAGTACAAGGACGATATCGTCAAAAACGAGTAAAACAGTTGGAAGAAATACGAAAATCAAAATATGGTGATGTGAGAAGAGCTAAAAGTGAGTTTAAAAAAATATTTTCATGACATGTGTTCGATTTTTGCCCTTTTCGAAGCCTATAAAGCGAGGCTAGAGCTTTACTTTTTACTTTCTACATGGAGAGAAATTTCGGGAGAATAATTCATGTCACTGCTCCTTGATTTTATCACGTTTTGGTGCGAGAACTTATATCTCAGAACCCTTGCTTTTAAATCATTGGTCTCAAAGTTTCAAGAATTAGGCCACGCTTTTTTGCTCTCAGGTCTCGATAATTATGCTTTGATTTCAAGGAGTCCGAGACTTTAAAGTACGTAAAAATTGTATCTATAAAATCACGCGATTTTGTGACTTAATCTCTTGAAATTTATCTCCGTGTGGGGAGTTAAAAGTGATGTCAAATTTTGGGGATAATTTATGGAAAGTTACCATATATAATTTATCAAATTACCGTAAATTACCAAAATGTTTAGAAATTTATAGAAATTTTCATAAATTAAATTTTGTTTGATTTATCTTAGGTTACCATAAATTACGTGTAATATTAACATAAGTTACAATTTTTTTCTTAAATTTCCGGAAAATCATCAAAAATTTTCAAATAGAATTTTGGGTAATGTATGGTGAATTAGCATATTTGCCTGTAAAATTATAATGAATCACCGAAATTTCCACAAAATTTCTGAAATTAATTAATAAAAATTAATGAATAAAATTAATTGAATGTTGGGCAATTTACGGTAAATTCTTATAAATTACCTGTGATATTACCAAGAATCACCCAAAACTTCATAAAATTCCGTAAATTTATCAAATGCTTAAAATTAAATTGTGGGTACTTTATGGTAAATGATCATATGTACCTGTAAAATGACTACAAATAACTGAAAATTGCAAAAAAATTTCGAAAATTTTAGAAACATTTTCAAATTGAATTTCCGAAAAATTGATGGTGATTACTCATAAACTATCTGTAATATTACGAAGAATGACCAAATCTTGCATATATTTTCAGAAATGTATAAAAATATTTAAAATTGAATCTTAGGCAATTTCTGGTAAATTAACACAAATTACCAAAAATTTCATAAATTTTTAGAAATATGTAAAATGTTAAAATATGATTTAGGGTAATTTATGGTAAGTTACCATAGTTACCTAAGGAATTACTATATATGAGCAAAAATTTCCAAAAATCCACAGACGTTTTTGAATTAAATTTTTAGAATTTTTTAGTAAGTTACTATAAATTACCCTTAAAATTACAGTAAAGTATACTTTCTTTATTTGAAATCCACAAACGCCCCAAATCATGACTGCGTTGCTAAATAAAAACTTCAGAGGTTGTATCTAGTTATTTTAAGAGATTTTAGAGCTTTTTTCCAATGTTAATAAAATTTCATTAAAATGGACTCAATAAGATAGATTACTGTATAAATTTGTTTGTACTTTTTATCAGTAAATGTTAAAAATTTAGGGAAGCGTACCCGGTGCCGCAAAATATGTTTTATAATTTTTATCAATGATAAGCACGATAAAATTTGGAAGACTAATTTCCGACAACCGCAATAATTAGTTTTAAAGCCGAATTTCGTATTTTCCTGTTAGTAAGGATACGCATTATCTAATATTTAAAAAAAAACCAACAATATTTAATAATTATATTTCAACAAGCAGTTGGTGATCGAAGGGTTTTTAAACATTTAAAAAAATTACAATGATTTTACAATAATATCACTTCTGTTGACTGCAAGATCCTTTGAAATTTAAACTTAATCTCGTTTAGTAGAAATTTGTTTTTTTTCGAAAAAAATTGGAACTGGTTGGCAAAAAATGATTTTTTTTTTGGTCAAAGATTCTTCTATTTCGTTTAAAATATTTTTATTACACATATCAATTATTACAGTTTTTGTTAAAACATTTTCCTTCTTGTTTATATATTCAACTGCTTTTGGTTTTAAGAAATAATATTTGGTTGTGTTGAAATATTAGCTATCGTATTTATTCTGATAATTAATCTTTTTGATCAAATATAAAACTATTTGATTGAAACTTGTGTAGGCCTAGATTTTTCTGTGTTTATATAAGCTTTTCAAGATCACTAAATTCATTAACAGATGCCTGCGTTAAAGGATCGGATAAGACAGATGACCACTTTGAATGGAAGTGTAGAAACCTGAATCCAGAATGGCAGGAACATCATTTTGCGACTCGAGATCTGGCTGACGGTGAGTACATTTACTTCTGTTTATATTTATTCAAATAAATGAAAATAAAATTTGTTAGTTTTCATTTTTTAACTTAAATAATCTGATTGATTGCTGGGCACAAGTGGTCCGAAAACTTGTCTTTCTTTGACCAAACAAAAAATAATTTTTAGATTATTTATTAGCCCCATGAAGATTAACGTGCATTTTTCACATTATTGTGGATTTAATAATATTTCTTGAAGTTATTTTTCCCTAAAAAAAGGTTAATTAGAGTTTTCAATCCTCATTCTATACTTCAGATTTTGCTACTAACTTCATTTGAGTTTTGCGGTTCTCGACTGGTAGCTTTAAAGAGAATCCGCAAGGGCGCGACGTGCCGCCTCTCGCGCAACAGAAATGACGCGTCGAGTGTTCAAGACAGCAGTCCACACATAACGAAGCATAATTATCTGGAGCAGAGACTACCGTGACCAACATGGCGGTTCCTTCAGAGCGAAGCTCTTCCATTGCTGCATTGCAGCTGAAGTTTTTTTCTTTAAATTAATATTCCACAAATTTTGGGGAATTCTAGTTACATAAATTTAGGCATTTTTAAGCGTAGGCTATGTTCCCCATTAAATTCTGGGTAAATTTAAGTACTTTGGAATATTTAAAAAAAGTTTATGGAGATTTCCGTAAATTATAAGTATTTTGACAAACTTTTAGGCGATGTTCCACAAATTCTAGAGAGTTTGGTTGATATACCACGCGGGTGTATTATCATTTGATCCCTAATAGTACCCGATCAGGTCCCGACTAGGATAAGTCGGGTCACCTGACTAGCCTCCGACTAATCTACCGTGACGCTACTGGTCGGGGGCTAGAAGGATGACTCGACTAGCCCCCAACTTTAAGTGGGGTCGAATGGTCGGGAACCAGACTAGTTCCCCATTTGAATTTCTACACGGGCTGTTTAATGGCTTAAAATGTGTAGTAATGTACCCTCATTCCTATTTCGACCACAAAACTGAATAAAAATTGTAATTTCGCGATTAAAGTCACTCAGAATAATTCGAAGCTTATTGAGGCGAGGGCTCAGAATAATTCGAAGCTTATTGGGCTCGAAGCCCAACTCAAAGCTTTCAGGTGGGCTTCGCCCTTCTCTCCTGATATAAAATTTTTATATTATAATACAGTATCAAGCTTGCACACGAATTATCTTGTATTTTGTTTAGTTAATATAGTACACTTATTTCGGTATTATAGTATAATTTTGTAATTATTAGGCTGTTAATTCGCTACTGAAATGCGTGAAAGATTTGTTTGTATGAGCAATTCCATGTGCGTATTTATTTTGAAATTATTCGTAATCACCTTGTTGTACCATTTTTTAAATATTTCCTCTTTGTCTCGCCATTTTCAAGAAATTTTTACTCTCTTCCTTATTGTTTCGCCTACATGCGAATTGAGTTAATACAGAAACCAGTACGAAAACAGAATTATTTTTAATTTGTTTTTTTGAAAAGTCTACTATTATACTTTTCCTTAACATTTATCTCCTTTGATTAAAAATGTTACTATTTAATAAAAAATTTAAAAATATTTTTAAAAACTTAACAGCTTTGTTAATTTTTTTTTTATTTGAAAACTAAATGTTGTGGATAGAAAATTGGTCCTTTTGGAATCATGTGAAGAACTTAAGCCATTGTTAGTAATTTTTATGAAAATTTTAGTATTTGTTCTCGTAGGTGTTGAAAGAAAAACCCGAATTTTTTTAAATATTCGTAATATGGTGCAGTTCTGAACAAAAATTTCTTGAAACATAAAATGTCAAAACTTTCTTGATTTTTTCAAAAACGAATCTTCAAACTGAATTTATGAAAAAAATACCCAATTAAAAAATGTATAGATAGCTTACACTGTCTTCTAAATAATTCAATTTACAAATTAATTTTTAAAAATTCCAAGCAGTTTTTGAAATTTGTAATTAAAAAAATATTTTTTGACAACTATACCTTATTACAAATAATTTAGAAAACTAGACCTTTACAGTAATGAAGTTATTAAAGTTATAAGAGTAAAATTAAAATGCAAAAACCTCAATTTTCAATATATTCTAAGTGTTTAGAATTTTTCAAAAATCGTTTTATAGTTTTTCTTTCAACACCTAAGAGAACAAATACTGCAATTTTTATTAAAATTTCGAACAATAGCTTACATTATATAGATGACTTAACATGGAATTGCTTATACAAACAAATCTTTCACGCACTTTAGTAGCGAATTAACAGCCTAATAATTACAAAATTATATTATAATACCGAAATAAGTGTACTATATTAAATAAAAAAAAATACAAGATAATTCATGTGCAAGCTTGATACTGTATTATAATATAAAAATTTTATATCAGGAGAGAAGGTCGAAGTCCACCTCAAAGCTTTGAGACGGCCCTGCTGAGCGAGCAGCAGCTGTGGGAAAATCTGGAGAAAACGGCTGTCTGCCGCTCGAAAATATGCCGGACCTTTTTTTCTACACTTTTGTCTACTACTGTTCCACGCGCCTCGCCTCCTTAAACTTTTGAGTTATTCTGAGCGACTTCAAGGCCATATTACGAGTGGGACACGTGACCAGATTCCTAACTTACCGACACCTTTTCTGTTTCCCAACTCATTTTCAAACAAAACGCCACTTCGAGTTGAAAATTTGAAAAACTAAATAACAAGCACTAATAAACATGTGTCTGGGCCTAAATTTTTAGAATGATGAAAAAAGTTTTTTTTTCGAACAATTTTTTTTTTCTTTTTCCATAATTACAAAAGTTTATGACCAGGCACATGTGTAATAGTGCTTCTTATTTCATTTCTCAAATTTACCACTCGATTTGACGTTTAGTTTAAAAATAAGTTGGGAAACAGAAAAGGTGTCGGTAAGTTAGGAATCTGGTCACGTGACCCACTTGTCACATGGCTTTAATCGCGAAACTACAATTATTATTCAGTTTTGTGGTCGAAATAAGAATCAGGGTACATTACTATACATTTTAAGTAATTAAACAGCGCGATAGATCCATTCAATCCCTAAATAATAACATTTAACAAAAATCCTTGCAAAACTGACATTTTTAAATATTTTTAAATTTGAAGGTCTCTAATAGATTCTTAACATGTTGTAGCATACTCCAGAATTTTTTCAAATTTTTTCCAACATATTCTTAGCTCTGGGGTCATGTGAAAGTTAACTTGTCTCAACAATGGGTCTCGCGTCAGCATTTTTACTTGTATTTTGCTAATTAGCTCGAAAAGAAATTTTGTTACGCAAATTACAGAAACACGATTTTATTCCAAAAACTTAGTGGATTCGTTTGGTTCTTATTCGGACCTCCTTATATTTCTTTCTGCGGAGTTATTGCTTTCTAAAGTGTGGGGTCTTGATTTTTTGCAGCGATATTAGCCTACCATGTCTAATTTTTTTCTTGAACAACCCTAATGGACACTTATTGATAATTTTCTTTAACTACCATTTGAATTTAAATGCTTGTTTCACTATAGATTTGACAAAAGCATTTCTCATTTACAGATTTCTGCGTTTACAAACACAACTCAAACACCTTTTTTTGTGATTGCAAACAACTTAAAGGAGATTGTGCGAATCCACTAAAATGTAGAGCATATCCGCCAACGGAATTGATAACTTTGTACGCCCAACGTACTGCTTTATTGGAAAAATTGGGCCGTGAGGATCAACTGTATCAAGAGAATCATTTGTTTCATCAAAACCAAGTGGTTTATAATACTAATGCACTTTATGATTATCCAGGACCTAGTGCTTATTCATTACCACGCAATAATAATAACAATAATAATCAGTATCATAATGGTCCATTTTAATCCTGCTATGTATACTATTATTTATAACAGGAAGGGAAAAATCTTATTTAAAATAAAAGCTTTATAAAAAATTCCTAGTCTGAACTTTAATTCTACATACCCAAGAACTATAAATAGTAACGATTTTCACAGTTAGAAATTTCTGTAGGTATTTTCAAAGTCGCGCCACTTAAGCTTTATGCAGAAACCGTTTCTAAATTTTTCGAAACTGGAACAGAAATTTCAACAACGGCAACTGCATGAAACTCCAATCACATGTATCACAAAATAATAATAATATCTATATACATTACATGTTTGAAAAACTTTGCCCACAACATTTATACAAAACGTTATTTTATTATTGAAAAGATTAATTTTCAAGCAAATAGCAGAATTTTTATTAAAGAAGGACGAAATTTCTACTAAAATGGATACATTTTTAACTCAAAAATAAAAATTAGCGAAAAATTAAATTTTCATCCAAAAACGACTTTACTTTGACATTTTAACATTAAAATACAAGATTACAACAAGAAGCAAATCTTCTACGAAAATGATACTTCAATTTTTAACCCAAAAATACGATGTTTTAACCAAGCAGTTGAAATTTTAATAAAATGTTGTATGTCAGACAATCTGTTCACACTATTTAACTCAGAATTTTCCCTGAGGAATTTTTGAGTGAAGGTCTTACGTGGCAAATTGGGGACTCTTGAGATTCGGACGACGAGTTTGCCTACCCCCTGTAAACTCATTAGTATTGTTCGCGGCACATCTGCCGCGTGCCTGTATAACCTTAATATCCCGGAAGGTCCTTCAGCGGAAAAAATCACGAGCCTGTCGTCTTGTTTTCGTTCCGCATGAAAACACTGCGGCAGGCTTCGAGCACGTACGCCAGTGCCCCTCTCACTCACTCCTACGCGCACCTCCTCTCCTCTCTTTCCTCTCTTCACTCTCGCTTCTCCACGCTTCGTCTCCTCTTCTAGCGCACTGGCGAAACCGGGGAGCTCAACCGGCACTTCGAGTTGTTGGTAGGTAATAGCCGTTCACCTTTTAGAGTTACTTTCTTTTAAATTAAGCAACATTAACTTTGAAGAAACTACAATATTATAAGCTGGATGAAAGGGTCATTGGAGTTTCATTATTTTGACATTAAAAATTTTATAAAAAAATATTTAAATAAGCAATTAAACTTGAAAAAACTCCAACGACCGTTCTATTCATCGTGGCTCTATTATTCTTTGTGAATTTTAATTTACATTTAAAAATTATTAAATTTTAGAATTTTCGTTGTCGACGCGTGAAGACCGAGGCAGTGCATTCGAGGCAGTGCTCCCCCACTGCTGGCTGCGATTCGGTTGTCGGTCTCGCAGCCAATCAGCGGGCCCGCCCCCGCTCCCACTGCTCTCGGCCATCGTCCCGCGCGGGCACCGAGAGTCCGAGAGTAGTCAGTTAAGGTAGTAATTGTACAAGCGTTCTCGAAGACAGATCCGCTCTGCCTCCGATCTCTCACCTCGAATAAATCGGAATACGTACACAGACCTCGACTTGTTTTGATTTGCTTGGAATACCCAACACCTTTCGCGACTCCTACTACAGGAAACTTCCCGTACCATCCGTGCCGTGTACCTGTTCGTGACATCGTTCTTCCGAGTGTTTTCTTTTTTTCCTTTTGATTGTTTTTGTCCTTTCTGCCGCGTAACGTCCTATCAGTGTTTTCGGTTTCTCCGTGTCAAGTGCCGTGGTGAGTTAGGTGGAGTCGGGAGTGCTGGTGCCAGGGCTTCTCCCAGTACGTGCTTGGCCCTTCTCCACAAGTTAGGGCGGGTTGGTTGGTGGCGGAAGGAAACTTCCGCAAGTGCCAATTCCCTCAGCTAGGTCAGGTCGCTTAGGTTAGCTGGTGCCAAGGGGTAACATCTGCGGTGCCAGTCCCTGCGACAACCGGTATTCGTCGTCCGTGCCGTGTACGATCGTGATATCACACCGAAAAACCCTTTATGACAAGGAACAGTCGTGGAACATGCCCTAATCGCCGGACGCGATTACGACGGGCCGGTCGGGCCAAGAAGGCCGCGCTCTTCCCTAACGAGCGCCAACAGCGGGCCAACGCCAGGCAACAGGCGGCCGCTCAACGTGCAGAAGAAGGAAGGCAGCAGCAGCCGGACGAGAGGGCTCGTCCTGCCCATGGCGTCGTGCGTTAGCCGTGCCGGAATACGATTCGGACTACCCTCACACCCACATCGCCCGGCGGGCTAATTTATTATAAATCCGTCGTGGTATCGAGGGCACTCGCGACCCTCGCAAACGAAGACTGTTCTAGGACCGTAATTTAAAGTTGCGGTTACCTCAATTCGCGTCCGACCCCCGCTACGTGTTCCCCCCGTGAATCTTGTCTGTTGGAGGCAAAGAAGGCAATGAAGTCCTAGCCTCACACCCTATTCTGGGCACCAGCGCGAAGGCCCACTCTTTGGGTACTCACCCACCATCCCCTGTACACCGAGGCCCGGTACATCATACAAAGAGACCCCTTAGTCTTCAGAGGACGTCCTGTATTTAGCCGCCCTCGAAACGCCGGAGACGTTCTTTCCTTTACCTTTCCGCTCCCCGCGAGCCAAGCGCTTTTGCGGCTCCCACCGCCGCAACCTCGACTTTCAGTAGGGTGAACTTTCATCGGCCCACCCCCTCTCCGGGTCGGCGAGGTCTCCTTGGATCTCTTGCGCTAACCCAAGGATTTCTTTCCTCCTCCTTCTTCCTTCCTTTTCCTTCCCCTCCCCCAAAACAAAACAAACAAAGCCGCACTCGGCGTCCACGTAGTAACTAAGAGTACAATGGGTAAGCCACGGCCGATTCCCCTCGCCCATGAACGATTTAACTGCCTGGCAGCGTTTCATAAAGGGGAATCACAAACGGGTGTACCTCACACCACCCACTAGCCGCGCGAATCCGCCACAGAGCATGCACCAGCTAGATCGGTGGTTAGCCGCTCGAAACAATCTGTCCGTCGCCTCTTTACGACCGCAAGCGCCTCGTACATAGGGTACGCCCGTTCAGCGCCCATACACGTGTCATCTACGCTCTTCCTTTCACTTTCCCCTTCCCTTTTGTCTTTCTCCTTTCTTTCCCCATATCCCACACTGTCCTTCGTCCCACCCACTCACCACAACATAACGGAGTTGAAGACAAATTAGCGGCCCGAACGTGGGGCTGAAAAATAATTTTTTTTCAAATTTCAAAGTTTTTGAAACGACCCCTTCCCCCATCTCAATGATACGCTTACCGACGACAAAACGCCGAGGCACCGGTAGATCAGCTACCAGAACAATTTCTACCAGAAATCGTTCGATTTCCTAGCTTGACCCACAAAACTCGGTGGCGCCCGACCACAGCCCGTACACCATGGACAACCGGAACGCCAAAACACTGGCTTCACCACGGCCCGGTGACAGCCGGAGGAGATCTTCGCTTCCTAACATGCAACGTGGTAGGAGCAAAAGCACACCTGACACAGCGCGAAACGCTTTCCGGGTACTCTTCAACGAACGGCTGAACCTAGACGCCGCCACACCTGGGACGAGCAACCACCCGGATGTGGGTATCGCGCCAATTAACCCTCGGCCGATAATCTTATCGACACCGGCACCCACCATCACTCGCCACTTGTGAACCTCCCGCCACCAGTAGGGTAGCACTAGCCCCAAGCGCAGCACTCGCGGTCTGGCGCTCGTTAATACGCGTCATCCGTACACCGGACGTGCCTCTGCCCACCTTCGCGGGCATGAACCATGAGGATCCCGAGGCTTTCCTTAACCCCTGTGAAGTTTACTTCACAGAAGCCTCGATTGAGCGGTCACTTTGGTCAAGGATGGTGACTAAATCCTTGACTGAAAAGGCCTCAAAGTGGTACGAAGTGTACAAAACACTTTTTCTTCACTGAACAAAATTTCGTACCCTCCTCACACAACATTTCGCCCGTGTAGCTGCACTTAACAAGCTACACATTAAGCTGTACTCCACAAAGCAGGAGGAACGAGAGGCCACAGGTATCTTCTTGCAGAAGAAGTACCTACTGGCCCTAAAATTACTACCTTTGGCCCCGGAGGACCAAATTGTGTCGCTGCTGTTAGAAGCCCTAAAACCCTCAATCAAGAATGTGCTCAGGGCAGCGAACATTAATACGTTCGAAGAGTTGGTGGAACGAGCCGTGCAGGCGGAAGCGGACGAGATGAAAGAGCATCCCAGAAAGGCCGCTCGGGAACAGCCGACCAGAGGAGCAACCGCGGACAACACACTGACGACTAGTGCCGAGTCAAACCCGGCGCCGACTAGGCTTCCGCCGCAATGTCAATATTGCCCGGGGCGCCACCTCCATCGCGACTGTCCGGTGATCAAGGCACGACAAGCCGCCGCGGTTCCAGGAAACTGGAGGGAACGGGCGGCCGAGGCAGATGCCTCTGTCGCCCCGACAGCACCGAGCGCGCCCTAGTCCTAAGCGCTGTCTCGGCCAATCTCAGCGGGTTGCCCCGGATCAGGATTCTTCTGGGAAAACGAGAAGTCATCGCTGAGATCGACACTTTAGCGTCGGAGAATTTCGTCAAGCAGTCCATCTGGACACCCTACGAGCTAACCGCACGCACATCTCCCCCACCCCCCACGCCTTGTTAGCTGTCGTAGGAGCCACGATCCGACTAAATGGTACGGTAAATCGGTCGCCTACCATTCAACAAGCCACTTATCCTGGCACCTTCTACGTGAGCCCAGAATTGAGGGCGGAATTAATCCTGGGCCGGCCTTGGCTTAAGCAGCACATGGTCATACACGACCATGTGGCCAAATATATTTTCGTAGGAACTACTGGACGACAGAGGGTATACCTCAGCCCCCTCCCCCATGACTACGTAATTGTCTTCTCCACGGGGGAGATCGAGGTGCCTAACAATTTTCCCACGGAGCACCAGGCGGAATTCCGCAAACTCCGAAAGCTGCACGCACCTTTGTTTCACGGAGGCGGACGCCTGAAACAGACCCTGGCCAACCTGCAGCACTACATCCAGCTGAAGGACGGCCACCCATTCCGCGAAGCCCCCAGGAGGTAATCCGACGAGAAACGTCAGTACAAGTACGCGAAAAGCTTTGCGACGACATCATTGAACCCACCACGCCGCCCTTCAGCTCAGCCATCGTAATCGCCTGTAAGAAGGACGGCGATTACCGTTTTTGCTGAGTCTACCGCCGTCTAAACGGCATGACGGTAGACGCTCCCCAATGCCTACCGAGGATCCACGAGACATTAAAGGACCTCGGTACGGCCAAAATCTTCTCTACACTGGATTTAAAAAGCGTTTACCGGCAAGTGCCAATGTCGCCAGGCTCGCGCCAGTATACCGCCTTCTCAACACCAGGAGGGGCACAATTTCAGTTTCGGGTGATGCTGTTCGGTCTCAAGAACGCACCCGGCACTTTCCGAAACCTCATGCGCCAAGTCCTGGCCGAGCAGTGGGGAACCTACGCCATAGCGTACCTAGATGACATCGTCATTTATTATAAAACTTGAGAGAAACACTTACTCCACTTAGCCTTAGTGTTCGAAGGGCTCAGCGTATATGGCCTAACTGTCGCATGGGCGAAGTGTAGCTTAGGCCAAACTACCCTGCCGTACCTAGGACACATGGTCAGTACGGAGGGTAACTCAGCGCAAACCGGGCACGTCGAAGCGATTCGAAATGCCGCCCCGCCCCGAACCCGAAAGGGGATGCGCTTGTTCCTCGGCATCTGCAATTGGGTGAAAGAATATATTCCCAATTCTTCCATTAATCTCGCCCCATTATCCGACATGCTGTCGACGAAAAGGCCCTACAAAATGACGCCCAAGAACCTGCAGCATTTCGAGAATGCAAAGGCTGCATTCCAGAAGCCCATCACCCTCAGTAGATCATACCCCGATTTAAGGTTCGTCCTGCAAACAGACGCTAGTGCCCGCGGAATGGGTGCCGTTCTAATGCAGGACGAGCTAGATGGAAAGCGGAGGATAATTTACTTCACTAGTGCGAAGTTCTCGCCAACCAAGGCTCGGTACAATTGTAACGAGCAGGAGTGCCTCGCCATAGTCTGGGCGATAAAAAGGTACCAGCCTTTCCTAGAAGATCGTCTGTTTACACTTCGGACGGACAGCAAGACGCTCACCTGGTTAGAGCGACAGAAGGACACTAGGGACAAGCTAACCAGGTGGGATCTTTTCCTCAGTCGTTTTCCACGCACGGTTGAACACGTGCCAGGAAAGCAGAACGAACTGCCCGATGCACTCTCACGGCATCCCAACCCGGGCGAATTCTCGCCCGGAGAGCCCGACATGGAGCAGATACTGCCACCAACGACCAAAACCGCCCACCCCAACAGCGCCTCGACAGTGCCAGTTTTGAGTGCCTTAGCTCGGCCTCCATTGTATCACGAGGTGATAAAGGCCCAGCAGGAAGACTCCGCCATCAACATAGACGTCCTTCGTTGGAAGGAATTGGCCGCCATGCCACAGCCGACTATACAGGAGAGAGAGTTCCTGGACCGACATCGCCTGACTGACAAGGGTTGGTGGTGCCAGGATACAGCCGGGGCATGGAGATTGCGGGTACCCATGGCTTTGAGGATGAAAGTCATCTGGGAATTCCACGATGCAGCGATAGCCGGACACCCCGGAACAGACGAGACTATACGCTCAATCAGAGAGAGCTTTTTCTGGCCCGGAATGACCAGAGAAATTCGTAGATACGTGGCCCGCTGCCACTTGTGCATTTGCTGCAAGCCAGTAAAAGGAAAGGAACCAGACGGTCAACGGCCCCGGGCGGCGCAGCGCGCATGGGATACGGTCGCCGTCGATCTTATGGGACCATATCCGCGAACTAGTCAGGACCACAGCTATATTTTGGTAGTGACTGATTAATTCACTTGTTGGGTGGAAGCCTTCCCCCTAAGGACCGCCGAAGCTACAAAGATAAGGCGAATCATGGAAGAAGAGACTTTTAGCCGTTTTGGTTATCCGCGTAGGATACTGAGCGAAAATGGGCCCCAATTTATGGGCCATGTTTGGGCAGAGGCGAGTCGTCGGTGGGGTTGTGCCATCTCCTCATGGGCCGCACTATTCTCCGCCCAGGGGAGTGGGAACTACAAGACGAGACCGGCGAGGAGCCGCCAGCGGCAAAATGTGAAGACCGCGAGCAGGAGGCTTGCCGTCAGCAAGGCGCCTACCAGGCCCCGTATGCCGGGGCACGCAGCCTCCCCCGCTATTATCCGGGAGACTGGGTATACGCGCCAAATCATCAGCTGAGCAACAAGGTGATGGACTATAATGCCAAACTGGCCCCATCCCGATTAGGTCCCTACAAGATCCTCGACCACATTTCAGGGGAAGTGTACTGGATTTGGAGGGACGGCGTAGCTCAAAAAGTGCACGGTAGTGTACTAGTGCCAGCACCGGCGCCCGCAAGGGTGGTGCCACCACGAGAAGAGGGAGACGCAAGGACGAACGAGCTCGAAGGTGGCAGTCGGCCAAGCAGGGCGCCGACAAGTCAGCCAGGGTGTCGCCGAGGAGGCGCACCATACAGCAGCAACCAACGTCAGACAAGAAGACGAGGTGAACGACAACGCCGGACGGCGTTACAACTCACGGAGGACCACCAAGAGGTGTCGTTTATAGGGTTAGCATAGGCCTGGGCTGCCGCGAGGCTCCCGAAAGAATATGTATAATTAGGGACCTGTTAGGGCTGCCGTAAGGCACCTTAGTTAGAACTTAGCTAGTTAATATAGGATTCACTAACCAGGGGGACATGTGGCTGTCCAAATCATAACGTTGACAGGGGTAAGCAAACTCTATCCGGGAAGGGGTGGATTTGTTGAATGTCAAATGACAAAAATGAGAACCTCAAGAGCCGACAATCTGTTCACACAATTTCACGCAAAATTTTCTTGAGTGAAGGTCTTACGTGGCAAATTTGGGACTCTTGAGATTCAGACGACGAGTTTGCCTGCCCTCTGTAAACTCATTAGTATTGTTCGTGGCACATCTGCCGCTTGCCTGTATAGCCTTAATAGCCCGGAAGGTCCTTCAGCGAGAAAAATCACGAGCCTGACGTTTTGTTTTCGTTCCGCACGAAAACACTGCGGCAGGCTTCGAGAACGAACGCCCGTGCCCCTATCACTCACTCCTACGCGCACCTCCTCTCTTTCCTCTCTTCTCTCTCGCTTCTCCACGCTTCCTCTCCTCTTCTAGCGCACTGGCGAAACCGGTTAGCTTAACCAGCACTTCGAGTTGTTGGCAGTAGCAAAAATAAAAGTTAAATTATAAATAAAAAGAAATGAAAATACAATAAATCAAACAACTCAGCCTGCAACTCGGGGACGTCGGAAATTAATTGGACCAGACAGGCGATTAAGGCCCTTCTCCTTTTTCGTAATAAATTTATATGGATAAATTAACTTCTCTAAATAAGTATTAAATCTTTATGAATGACACCCCCCCCCCCCACCTGGTTAGTAACTTGTTTCATTTTAGGAATAAATGTAAGTAGATAATAGCCGCACACTGTTTGGGGTTACTTTCTTTTAAATTAAGCAACATTAACTTTGAAGAAACTACAATATTATAAGCGGAATGGAAGGGTCATTGGAGTTTCATTATTTTGACATTAAAAATTTTATAAAAAAATAATTAAATAAGCAATTAAACGTGAAAAAACTACAACGACCGTTCTATTCATTGTGGCTCTATTATTCTTTGTGAATAATGAAGCTACGTTTAATTCTAAGTAATATACCAATTTTTGGATTTTTAGGATAAATGTTTACCTATATTTTTAATTTACATTTAAAAATTATTAAATTTTAGAATTTTCGGTGTCGACGCGTGAAGACCGAGGCAGTGCGTTCGAGGCAGTGCTCCCCCACTGCTGGCTGCGATTCGGTTGTCGGTTTCGCAGCCAATCAGGGGGCCCGTTGCCACTCCCACTGCTCTCGGCCATCGTCCCGCGCGGGCACCGAGAGTCCGAGAGTAGTCAGTTAAGGTAGTAATTGTACAAACGTTCTCGAAGACAGATCCGCTCTGCCTCCGATCTCTCACCTCGAATAAATCGGAATACGTACACAGACCTCGACTTGTTTTGATTTGCTTGGGATACCCAACACCTTTCGCGACTCCTACTACAGGAAACTTCCCGTTCCATCCGTGCCGTGTACCCGTGGTTAGTTAGGTGGAGTCTGGAGTGCTGGTGCCAGGGCTTCTCCCTGTACGTGCTTGGCCCTTCTCCACAAGTTAGGACGGGTTGGTTGGTGCCGGAAGGAAACTTCCAGAAGTGCCAATTCCCTCAACTAGGTCAGGTCGCTTAGGTTAGCTGGTGCCAGGAGGTAACCTATGCGGTGCCAGTCCCTGCGACAACCGGTATTCGTCGTCCGTGCCGTGTACAATCGTGACATCACACCGAAAAACCCTTTATGACAGGGAACAGTCGTGAAACACGCCCTAATCGCCGGACGCGATTACGACGGGCACGTCGGACCGAGGAGGCCGCGCTCTCCCCTAACGAGCGCCAACAGCGGGCCAACGTCAGGCAACAGGTGCTCGCCCAACGTGCGGAAGAAGGAAGGCAGCAGCAGCCGGACAAGAGGGCTCGTCCTGTCCATGACGTCGTGCCACCCTCGATATCCGTGCCGAAATACGACTTGGACTACCCTCACCCCCACATCGCCGGGTGGGCTAATTTATTAGAGATCCGTCGTGGTATCAAGGGCACACGCGACCCTCGCAAACGAAGACCGTTCCGCGTATCTAGTCCGTCGTAGTGAATCCCTGCAAGCCGAGCCGTGTAGGACAATCGTTGCAAATTGTCCGAATTCTCCAACTTGTTCTCGGGAGTTACGGGTTGCATCTTCAGTCCCTCTCCCTGATCCAGGAGAGTTGATGCAAGTTCGGTTTCTACCGCGAGAAGTTCCAGACGCCCACGAAGGCAATAAAGTCGTAGCCTCACACCCTATTCCGGGCACCAGCGCGGAAGCCCACTCTTCGGGTACTCACCCCCTACCCTTAGTACACCGAGGCCCGATACATCCCACGAAGAGACCCCTCAGTCTTCAGAAGACGCCCTGTATTTGACCGCCCTCGAAACGCCGGAGACGTTCTCTCCTTCACTTTTCCGCTCCTCGCCAGCCAAACGCTTTTGCGACTCCCACCGCCGCAACCTTGTCTTTCAGTAGGGTGAAATTTCGTCGGTCCACCACCTCTCCGGGTCGGTGAGGTCTCCTTAGATCTCCCGCGCTAACCCTAGGATTACTCTCCTCTTCCTTCTTCCTTCCTTTTCCTTCCCCTCCCCCAAAACAGAACAAACAAAGCCGCACTCGGCTTCCACGTAGTAACTAAGAGTACACCTGGTAAGCCACGGCCGATTCCCCGCGCCCATAGACGGTTTAAGTGCCTGTCAGCGTTTCATAAAGGGGGATAACAAACGGGTGTACCTCCCACCACCCACTAGCCGCGCGAATTCGCCTCAGGACATGCACGAACTAGATCGGTGGTTAGCCACTCGAAACAAACCGGCCGTCGCCTCTCCACGACCGCAAGCGCCTCGTACATAGGGTCCGCCTGTTCAACGCCCGGACACGTGTCATCTACGCTCTTCCTTTCGCTTTCCCCTTCCCTTTTGTCTTTCTCCTTCCTTTCCTTATGTCCCGCACTGTCCTTCGTCCCACCCACTCACCCCAACATAACGGAGTTGAAGAGAAAAAAAGGTCAACTTTTTGAAAAACATGGTTTAATTTTCATAAAAACAGTTGCATCTTTATCCGAGAAAGATGTCACATCTACTAAAATAAATGGATTCTTAAATCAAAGACCAATAATTTTAAAAATAGTTGAATTTTTATCCAAAAAAGATTTCAGTTTTACTTTTTGGCATAAAAATATGAGTTTCAAATCAGAAAAAATGGCCTATGAGAATAGGTGCATTTACAACCCAAAAATATTAATTTTCAATAAAACAGTTGAATTTTTAACAGAGAAGGAAAAGGAATTTTATACAAAATTCTTGAATTTTAAACCAAACCGTTGCATTTCTATCGAAGAAAGAAGCAAATTTTAGGTAAAATGGATTACTATTTTTAATGGAAAGAGAAATTTTCGAAAGATAGTTCAATTCTTAACACAAAAATTCAATTTTCAACCAGGAAGGAAGGCTTTTCAAAAACAAATAAATATATAAATACAAAGCAAACTAATCACTCACAAGAATATTATACCATGCGGTTACCGCAAAACTTTATTTTTAATTTTCTCTAATTTCCCACTCACAAATTTGATATTTTCCTTGACCATGTTAATATTCAAAGAGCAAATCGTAAACTTGTAAAATTTTTGACCTAGAATCTTTTATAAACGAAATAAACTAATTTTAAATTAAAATTGAAAAAAATTCGAATTAATTTTAGTTGACAGTTTGCTTTACAATTTATTTTTATTAGTTAAAATTTATGTATTTTGTTAAAAACTAAATTGTTGGTTTAACTGAAAATAAAACTATTGCCTTGTTTTTCATTCCTTAAAAAATTGTATACTGCCTTGAAAATTTTGTATTGCAAAAATTATATTCAGAGATTCTGCAAGCTCCATAAGGTTTCAAACCTATTTTGCAAAAAAAAAAGAAAAATTGTTGTTATTGCTTCATAAATTTCGTTTTTTCTCATTTCTCATCTCAATAACCAACCGAACGCTAAGATAGCTGCAATGTATTCTGAAATTTTGCATATTTAGTTAATTTTTTACTTAGACTGATGTAAAAATAAATGAAATAGAATAAACAAAATTGTTTGAATAATGTTTTATTTTTATTAGTAACTTTTCCTATAATAGCGGTAGATAAAGTTTATCATAAAATTTTCAATTTTTTCAACTTTACGTTAAAGTGAAGGAGTAATAACTTTAGTTCGCAAACTCAATTGTTTAAATAATTTAGTATTATTTATCAAAGTATTTCCTAAAAATAATGCTAGAAAGTTACGGTTTTTAAAAATATTTAATTCCTTGTCCACATTTGACTTGAACGAAGGTCAAAATTAGTGGAATTAAACAAAAATTATTGTTTAACGAAACATTCATTGTTGACAACTTTCTTCTCTTATGTTAGTTGTAGATATTTGCGATTTATTCTGAAATTTTCTAACTCTTGTCAACTTTTCACTCATTGATTTAATGTTTAAAGCAAATCAACATACACAATTTTGGTAATAATTTGGTATTAAATTATTATTTTTGTTATTATCTCAAGCCGCACATAAGAGAAAAGAATGTAGATAAGGAACACGATTGGAGACTGATCTCAGAGTGTGTCTTTGATATCCCTAAATAACATATCAAAAATTAAAAATAAAGTAAATGAAAACTTGTTTACTTGTGCAGATGCGAGATTTCCAACTCTTGAAATTTTTGGGCGTTTGAATGCTAAAAAAAATTCATAAACCATTCATACATCTAAAAATATAAAAAAAATATAAAACACTTGAAAAGATTTGAAAAAATTCGAAAATTTTTTTAAATTCTAAGGAATTTTTTAGATATTTAAAAGTATTTCGAGAATTCCAAAATATATCATAGGATTGAAAATAATTAAGCTTTTTTTTTTAAAAACTTCTGGAATTTTTTTAAATATTTGAAAAACTTTAGCAGGTTTAAAAATATAGCAAAGAGTTTAATAGATTATTGAATATTAAAAAAAATTTAAAGGATTACATAAAATTCCAAAGAAAGAAATAAGATTTTAAGTTCAATTATTTAAAGGAATTCCAAAGGTTCTTGAAGATGCTATGAAGTTTATAAAAATTCAAAGGTAATTTAAAGATACTGAAAAAGTTTCAAATTCTTTCAAAAAATTGCATAGGATTAAAATGATTATTTTAAGGTTTTTTCTAAAAGTTTTTAAGTATTAGGAATAGATTTTAATATGTTGAAGAAATTTTAAAAGATCATTTGGAAATCTCTTAAATAATTGAAATATATTTAAATTGTCATAAAATTTTTTCAAAGAAAGTAAAACATTTCCAATATTTTGATGCTTTATTAAATCCTTTGAAACTTTTGAATATATTGCAAATACCTTAGAATTATTTAAATGCCCTAAAATTGTTAAAATTTTGGTTAAATTTCTATAAAATTATTTAAATATATTCAAGACTTCTCGTACTTTTCAGAAATGCCATAAAATCTTTACAATCATGTAGAAATGCTTCAAATTTCTGAAATGTATTAAAAAATTCTTGGAATATTTTGAAATAACGTAACAAATTTCCAATTATTTATATCTTTCAAAATTCCTTTTAACTCTTTAAATATCTTTCAAATTCCTAATAATTTTTTAAATTGTCTAAATTCTTCAAAGTCCTTGGAAATGTTTTCAAATTGTTGAAATCTATTCCATTTCCAAGAAAAATTTTAAAATACCCTAAAATATTTTTAATAATGTGAAATTTTTCAAATTTTAAAATACCCTAAAATATTTTTGATAATGTGAAATTTTTCAAATTTTTCGAAACTTTTTAAACATTTTGAAAATTCCAAATTAAAAAAAAATATTCTGAAAGCTTTTAAATTCATTACAAAATTTTAAAATGCTTAAAAAAATTGTAATTATCTAAAAAATTTCCTGGAATTTTTAACAATACCCTAAAATCTGAAAATCGTTTGGTAATCCTTTAAATTAGAGATATCTATTCAAATGTTGTAAAATTTTTTTAAGTAACGTAAAATATTTCCAGTCCTTTAATATTTTTTAAATCCTATGAAACTTTTGGATATCTTGAAAACACCTTACTATCTTGAAATATACTGATAATTTGTTGAAATTTTTTGATATTTCCTCAAGTCTTTGATTTTTTTTAATCTTTTGAAATACTTTAAAAGTTTTAAAAATTATAAAATTCCTTGGGGATTTTAATAATACCCTAAATTACTGAAATTCCTTTGGAATTCCATTAAATTATCAAAAAATATTTAAAATTTCTTCAAGTTTCTAAAAATACCCTAAACTACTTTCAATCTCATGATTTTTTTTTAATTCTTTGAAAGTTTCGAAACATCTTGAAATAATTTTTTGAAAATTAACAATTTAAGTTTTCGGACAAACTGTCCGAAAATCAAGACAAATTTCAAAACAAGGCTTTTTAACAAATCACGAATGACATTTTCAGGCAAAACTTTGCGACATGGGAAAAAGGTTACAAAAAATAAAATTTTGATTTTGAGAAGATTTACAATATATCACTTAAACATTATAAGATTAAACTCACTAATTGAGAAAAAAAGTATATAATAATAATTAGCATTCTTATGAGCTACAACTGAAATGTAAACATATGAAAAATTTTAATATTTTCTTCGGGAAAATTGATTCACTAGCTATAGGAAGCGAGTTGTTAAATTGTTTGTCTTTTTTTTGTGTGCTAGACGAGAAAAGGTTATCAAAGAGAGATTGAGTAAGCAGTACTGAAGATTGGAAATTTTTATTTACTCGTATCACAATTAAGATTTTTATTTCTGTGAATTAATTGGCACTACTTATCAATATTTATTAATGTAAATTTATTTGATTTAAAAAATTAAATGTAAATTAATTATTTAAAAGAATGAAATTAGAAAATTATTCAAATTTGTATCACTTTTCATCTCGCATTTTACGACAATCAGCTCACTCACCGTAAAAACTCTAAGGAAATTTTGGTTGTAGATAATACAAATTTGGGATCATTTAGGGAAAGTTACTATGTATAATTAATCAAGATACCGTAAATAAGAAAATTTTTTTCGAAATTTATAGAAATTTGAAAATCGAATTTTGGTTAATTTACCTTCGGTTACCATAACTTACGAGTCATATTACCATAAATTGCAAAAGACGTCACTAATTTCCGGAAATTTATTAAAATTAAAAAAACATAGAATTAGGGTTATTTATGGTAAATTATGATATTTACCTGTAAATGACTATAAATCACCGGAAATTTTTTAAAACGTTCGGAAATTTAGATACATTTTGAAATTATATCTTGGACAATTTATGGGAAGCTCTCATAAAATTGACATTGATAACTAAAAATGTTTAGAAATTTTTAGAAATTTAGACATTTTTAAATTGATTTATTGGGAATTTATGGTAAGTTACCATAAATGACATACAAAAATCATAAATTAACAGAAACTTATAGAATGTTTAAATAAAAACATGTTTTGTCATTTTTATTCGTGGTGAGTACGAAAAAATTTGGAACACTAATTTCCGACAACCAAAATAATGAATTTTTAAAGCTGAATTTCGTATTTACTTTTAGTAAGGAAACGCATTATCTAAAATAAAAAAAACCTACAATATTTCATCATTATATTTCTATGAGTAGTTGGTGGTCGAAGGGTTTTCAAACATTTTTATTTAAAATAATAGCGATGATTTTACAGTAGAAATATAATCTTTCTGAAAAAAATGGAACTGGTGGGCAAAAAATCATTTGTTTTGGTTAAAGATTCTTCTATTTTGTATGCGTTAAAGCATCGGATAAGACTACCTGTGTGGAAATAACCCCATTTGGCCCTATTACAAGTCGGGCACTAATCAAGGGCTAGTCGGGTTATTAATTTTGACAAAGTACCCAGTCGGGGACTAATCAAGAACTAGTTGGGCTTTTTGTTGTCAAAATTTCAATCGGGGCCAGGTCGGTGGTTGTTCAAAGACTAGTCGAGCCTTTTTGTCCACTTATTTCCGTGCAGGTAATCTTCAGACTCTGGTCGGGAGCTAGTGGCGTTGTGGTCTGGTTATTCTTAGGTTTGAGCTTTCGGCGAGGTTTTATCAATTTTATCTAAAAAAGCGTAATGATTTTCTTATTCTAAAACACTAAGAATATATTTAACAATAATTTTACTCCGTTTTTTTGAGAAAATATTTATTACCGTTAAATTCATCTCGAATATACTTGATAAATAATTATTAAGTTAATAATTTTGTACGAAGATCAACTTTGTATAAAAACAACGATCAAAATCTTCAAAATGACGTAATCTTACTTTTTGTAGTATTTTTTAGAAAATTTCGAACTTCTAGGAACATTTATAAATTCCCTTGTATGGAATTTTAATAAAATCCATATTGAAAAAAATACAGTTCAGGTTTCGCTACCACCTTCATTTGAGTCTTGCGGTTCTGGCCTGGTAGCTTTAAAGAAAATCCGCAAGGGCGCGACGTGCCGCCTCTCGCGCAACAGAAATGACGCGACGAGTGTTTAAGACAGCAGTCCACACGTAACGAAGCATAAGGCAGATTGAGATGATTATTAAATCATGGTATTCTCCCTTCTCTGGTTAGAGTGGCTCGAAAATGCATAAATAAGTGCGTTTTACAACGAGAAAATTATTGATTGAATGATCAGACGACTCGGACGACACAGATATTAGGATAGAGAATTGACTTCGAAACGTTCTCCTCATTGTGTCGCTCTTTAATAGGCGATTTTGGATCGATCGATTGATGCTCATGATAGATTGATAGATTCTGGTATATGAGACGCATCACATTGATTGATCAAAATCTTTCGCTCTGTGACAATGTCACAGAGCTCAAACCCAGTTTCCTGTCCGACAGGAACTAGCTCCAGGATGGAAATAGATGACAACTGGTCACTTAAAACGTCCAAAAATAAGAAGCGAAAACTCGCCAAAGCGTCCGCTAACGGCTCGGACAGCATCAGCAGTGGCCAATCCTCGGCCACCTCAATCAGATGAAGCAGTAGGACGTCCCGAACGTCAGTCATAAGCACGGCACCATCTAACCCCAAAGCAGCCATTGGCGCGCAAAAAACTAATAATAAAAAAACAATCATAAGACCAGAAAAAATACCCCCAATAAATATTATTCTAGACGAGGTTAATCACCCCTATACCGTCCTCCATAAAGTTTTAAAAGATTCATGTCAATTTAAGCCAGTAGTTTACAATCTTGGCTCAGATGTTTATTCCGTTCGCGTGTCATTTATCGAAGACTACCGCAAAACTATTTCCAATCTAGAGCAGCAAGGCTTCCAATATTATTTATATAAAAGCATTAACTCTCCACCTATCAAACTGGTTATTAGGAATATCCCCATTGCGTACCCAGAGGAATTAGTACACTCCGAACTCCAAGAGGAAGGGTTCACTATTACGTCAGTTGCTCGCATGAGAAATCGACAAACCAAGAAAGCCTTACCAATGCTTCTGGTAACGGTTCCAAACACGCCCCAAGCGAAAGAGCTAATTAAACTGCACTCCATTGCCTACATTAAAATTAAAGTTGAGCCACACGTCAAACCCAAGGAAACCACACAGTGCTTCAAGTGTCCACATGCGCTAACTGTGCTGGGGAGCACCCCGCTAATTATAGAGGTTGTTCTGCTTTTAAACAAGCATCCGAAAAACCCGCTATTAAAAAACCAAAAACACATAATTTGCCCAAGGAAATTGTTCCCAATAAACTAAATAAAGAGATCACACTAAAAGAAAATTCTACAAACGAACGCACCCCACTAGACAGTGCCCCCCCACTACAAAGTTTACCACTTTACAGCACAGTCGCCGCCACAACATCACAGGCATGCGCATTAAAGCCTCAAACTATGCAGACAGACAGAACACATAAAATTGCTAATACTCGAACTAAGGCACCAATTGCTAAGAAAATTCATGCTCCCCAGAATAAAACTATTCCTGAACCTACACACAATAAAAACACACCCTCTCAAGCTATCAAAATAAATCTGGTAAATCTCTTAAAAAGAGCGACAGCCTTAACCACAGACATAATGGGGGGAAAAATTAACATTAATGAAGCTATAAATGCTACCACCTAGATTATAAGTAATTTACTTGCACTTGCTATCGAAAATGGCCACCTTAAATAATAACACTTTAAAAATAATTTTTTGGAATGCTCAAGGTATTCTTAAAAAAAGACACGAATTAGCCACATACCTCTACAAAAACAACATTAACATCTGCTTGCTCAGTGAAACATTGCTACGCGCATCCCTACGCGTTAATCTAGTTCGTGGTTATACATTATACAGAAATAACTCAAATAGAGGTACCGCGATCATAATTCAAGAAAACATTGATCACCATGAACTAATAATTCCTGAACTTGAAGCCCTCGAAGCTACTGCCATACAAATAAAAATTCACGGGAATCCATATGCTATAGTCCCGCTCTATCAGACCCCCTCTCGCAAATTTCTAAAAAATGACTACAGAAAAATATTCAAACTCGCACCCTCAGTAATTGCTGCAGGAGACCTAAATGCTAAACACTTAGCCTGGAATAGCAGAACAACTAACAAAATCGGTAAACAATTATTTGAATTTATAAATCATAAGAATCTCTCAATCTCAGCACCAGACTCGCATACTTTTTTCCCTCACAACACAAAACATAAATCCGACCTTATTGACTTTGCAATTTCCAAAAGTAACTTTTACAACCACGATATTTTCACTATAGATGAGCTTGACTCAGGTCATCGTCCAGTCCTCCGAAGTCTCTTCACCAACTGTGAAAAAGCCCCTGTTGCGCCTCGCTATAATTTTGCAAAAGCAAATTGGCAAACATTCAACATAACCCTAGAAACACACGTTAACTTTGAACCTTCAATGACAAACACTTCCCACATTGACGACGCAATAACCAATCTAACCTCTATCATAAAAACTGCCATTCACAGTTCGGTTCCTCAAACTACCACTAACAAATACGATCCACCTCTCAGCCCCGATATTGATGACCTTATCCACACTCGCAATAAACTCTGCCGTACTCACCAAAAAACTAAAGGCTGTATTCTTAAAAACATCATTAACCACCTTCGGAAAACCATAGAAATTAAAGTTCAAGAGCACAGATGCTAATATCTTCAATGCCTGTATTAAACTAAGCTACTTTCCTAACTCATGGAAAATAGCTCACATATTAGTTTTTCAGAAAAAAGGCAAGGATCCATATCATCCTACCAGCTACAGGCCCATTACAATTGGACTATATGCAGACGACACCGCACTAGTCACTTCCTCTTGGTCAGTTCCGAAAATCTTAAAATTACGTAACAAAGCTCTTGAAATCATTGCAGCATGGGCTAAGCTTTGGAGAATAAAAATTAATATATCAAAGTCAGAATCAATTCTTTTCTCAGTCAGAAGGTCTGTCAAAATAGATCTACCAAAAATGTTTAATGAACCAATAGAATGGAAAAGTTCCGTAAAATATCTAGGGGGTAAACTTCATAAGCGTCTTAATTGGAAGCAGCGTATCCATGAAACTAAAGAGAAAGCTCTCGGGGTTATCTCGCGTTTAAGCCCTATTATCAATAGACACTCGAGTCTTAAACCTGAATATGGAATCCTAGTTTACAAAA
>NC_046666.1:25343103-25351015 GCF_010883055.1 Belonocnema kinseyi
AGACTTCCTCATGAAATGAGTCTAACAACGAATTTCATTTTTCGATCCCTCTACCTCTTCCCACTCTTCTTCTTTACTTTTCTCTCATAAAATAAATTATCAAATCTTGTGTTTTTTTCCCGCTTGCGGGCTTTTTTCCCACATATAATTAACGTCACTCTTAATTCAAGTCATGTCAAATTTCTCTCAGATTGTGTAACAATGCCCAAACGGATAACACACAACAACTTCTTCCAGTCCGATTATTCTTCGGGGAGATCATACATCGCGAGTGCATTGGATCTCACGAGATGGGGCGATGGTTGGGGCCCCCTCATCCCCACCCTTTTTTTTTTAACGAAGCATAACTACCTGGAGCAGAGACTACCGTGAGCAACATGGCGGTTCCTTCAGAGCGAAGCTCTTCCATTGCTGCCTTCCAGATGAAGTTTTTTTTTAAAATTAATATTTCACAGATTTTGGGGAATTTGAGTTACATAAATTTATGTATTTTTAAGCATAGGATATGTTCCCTATTAAATCTTGGGTAAATTTGAGTACTTTTAAATATTTCACAACATTTTATAGAGATTTCCGTAAATAATAAGTATTTTGACAAACTTTTAGGGGATGTTCCACAGATTTTGGGCAGTTTGGTTAATATTTCACGTGGATGTATTATCATATGACCCCAACTAGTACCCGATCAGGCTCCGACTAGGATAAGTCGGGTCACCTGACTAGCCCCCGACTAATCTACCGTGACGCTACTGCTCGGGAGCTAGTCAGATGACCCGACTAGCCTCCAACTTTAAGTGGGGTCGAATGGTCGGGTACCAGACTAGTTCCCGACTTCAATTTCTACACGGGTAGTGAGCACTTTAATTCGAAATATAGATACCTAAATTCAGAAGCGCAGAAACATAATTTCTTAGATCGAGAACTGGCTGATCATGAGTACAATTATTCATGTAAATATGTATTAAAATAAAAAAATTAAAACTTTGTGAATTTTCAATTTGTTACCAAAAAAATCGAATTGTTCCTGGTTTATCAACTATATTCTATTGCTAAATATACTTCTACAAAAATTCTTTGATTTTTCAACTTATTACCAAATTCTAAAATATACCAAACCAATAATAAATTTAATTTAATAATAATGATATTGTTTTAATAAATTACTATTGTCTATAACCATATTTCACAATAGAAATACTAAATAGTCGCAAATTATTGTTTATGCGTATCTTTTCCTATAATGGTGGTAGATAGCGTTCATTATAAAATTTTTCACATTTTTCAACGTTTACTCTTCAGTGATAGTGTAATAATTCGAATTAACAAACGAAATTGTTAAAATAATTCAGTATTATTGAATAATGTATTTCCTGAGAATAATGTTAAAAAGTCTAAATATGTTCTAAATCATTTAATTACTTGTCCACATTTGACTTCAAACAAGATAAAAATAGTGTGTTTTTGACTTTCCGAATGAGGTATAAAAATATAAAAATTGTGAATAAGCAAAGCTTTTGGGACCAAAAGAAACAAAAACAACTGTAACGACAAAAATTTGAATAACAGCATCGATTTTTAGGCTTCGACCTATACTTTCTTCTACGAGGACCTAGGTAATGGAACATAGCAACATTCTATTCTTTAAATAATTTCTTACCATCCGGAGGAGATACTACGGAACCTTCAACTGATTTCGAAGTGCTTTCAGATTATCAATTCATCTCGCGGTGTTTAAGGCGATCTTCACGTCATGGGTTACCAAAAAATCTACTGGTCGTGAGTAGGGGCTCCCCTGTCGCACTCACATTCCATTGTCTACAGTGTGCTGAGTTTCTGTTACAGTGCTACCTTTCTTCATAACGCCTTTTGCAAGAGTTTTATGGCATGTTCAAACAAGCACGAAGGCCTTTTCTTATTAGCAGCCTTTTCTTATTAGCACCAGCCTCTTTTTATTCCATCCCTTGGTAAAGCTTTCGGTTCAGATGCAGCTTCTAACACTTCTAACAGCAACTGCGGATTATACGTCCTGACTGTCTTGAGATCTTATAATAAAATATTATTTAGGCCCGGTGCCTTTTTGTTCTAAAGGGAGCTAACGGTTGGTCGAAACTCTTTAACCTCAAATAGTAAAATGTCCCAGGAGACAGCCACTCTCGCTTTTTGAGCTGCTTATCCGCTGTTTAAAACATTAAGTCAAATATCTTTCTCACCTTATCATAATCGCTTTTCTGGGGCGCTGTGAGTGCTCTCAGCTTTCGGGTAACTATCCTGCATCTGTAAACGCGACGACTGATATGCACCTTCTTTGCTATATCCATCTAGTCTACACGTTTGATCCGTTTAATGGTTTTCCCTGGCTCTTTGTTCGCTCATAAAAATTCCGCGTTTCTTGGGGCTATGTAGCCGGTTCTCTTTTTCACTCTCTTGGCCTTTCAGCGCAAGAAGAGGCAGACTTTCCTGAGCCGAGCAATTTTCTCAGATTATGAGTAATCCGGGTATCGGTTAGTGTATAGATTCTTCTGGAGCGTGGAAGGAACGCATACTTGACGAATGGTAGCCATTGTACTCTCCGCCACAAGTTCGTACTCTTCATCTATCTTCTGTGCTACCTGCGCCACCTTTTTTGTTTTTTTCTTGCGGGTTAACTACATTTCGAAGATCTTCTTGTCAATCTTCGCGGCATCTCATCGCTTCGACCTATGAGTTCACACTCTCTGGACTTTATTCTTTACCTGCTGCTACAAAATTATGTACAGGATTGCTTTTTTTATCTTCCGCCTTAGCCCCAAAGTCCTTTATTAGGGCGTTTGTTATGGAGTACACGTTAGTGGTTCGCTTACTTTTTACTCAGAAAAACGATTATGAGTTTTGTGATCAACGCTCTCTCTCTCTCTTTCTCTCGTTCTCTCTCTCTCTCTCTCTCTCTCTCTCTCTCTCTCTCTCTCTCTCTAGAGATTGCGGCACTTTTCATTTGGTTGGGTGGCTTATGGGTCTCATCCGAATAAACATCTATAATAGGTGAACCAGAGAGACTAAATCGCAAGCTGTAGCAACATTGGGGTTCTGACGGACTCCAGTTGATGGGATCTAGCCTAAAGAGAGATCAGGGTCAGCAAATCCTTAACCACCCCAGTTTGCCGTGCCAGCAGAGTCGGACCGACTAGGGTAATAAAAGACGTGTCTTAACGGAGACTTTGGGTCAACATGTGATTTCCTATAGTATGTAGACGAGCCCTAGTAAGCGGGGCTCTGCGAGGGTTGATTCTTAATTTCCTAGAATCTGGTTGGACTATGGAAGGAATACGCACAAAAACACGAAATAAAAACATGAAGGGGCCTTACAGGGAACCTCTTCTGAACTACCGCCAAAATTGGACGGCTCCATATCTGGCAATCCATCATAAATGGGGCAAAATTATAATAAACTAGCTAGAATCCGTAGGGAAACTAGAAGCATGCGGCGATGCTCCAAATTTAAATTTGAATACCTAGGACTAGAATGCTAATTATGCAGATTAATTTGTACCACAGTAAAGACGCCTTAGCGGTTTTTACCAGGCGCATGTCTGTGGTGCAGGAAGGGATATATAATCGAAGAACTGTTGATATACAGGAAAGAGAAATGTTGTCAGGGTGTGGCATACTATATAAAGAGCCGCGCGAAAAAACTCCAAGGGCATGCATAGCCGTCAAGTGTATGGATGCGACCTTGGTACCTAAGCACTGCTTCAGAGATCGCACCGTTATCTAATTAAGACTCAGGGACTGTAGCTAAAAAAGACTCCAGGAAAGGTTAAGACTCTAATTTGGCACTGTCAGGAAAACAGAATTTATCTAATTTTAAATTGTAATGCGAACTTTCACTACTCGGTAAGGTGAAACATAAACATGAATAACAGATGAAGAGGTGGTTTAATACGAAACCTAGTGGGCACTTAGCTGGAGATTTTGAAACGAGGTGATACTTCAATATTCACAAATAAAAACAGGATAAAGATTCTTGATTTTGAATCTATGCTCTCCTGGACCGAAAATATATCTTGTTTCAGTTAATACTAGTAAAATCGGTGGTTCTAAATATCAGAACGCCTAGAAATACAATGTGAGATTCTTATAAGGGGAACTTGAAGCAAGGCTTGTAAAAATCCGCAAGAATTACGGTAAAATTAAGCATTCAGAGCACGCTGCGGATTTTCTGCGGATGGCTCTAATTATATCATATGACAAAGATTGACCTACACGCAGACTTAAGTCTATAAGAGGATCAGGAACGTGGAATAACGACCTGAAGAAACCTCGTTCAAAAACAGGATATTGGTACAACAGGGCCAGCGTAAGTAAATTGTCTTTAGACTGGGAAATCTATAAGACGGAACAGTTTGAATACAATAAAAATATAAGGAAGTATTAGCGAGAAAACCTGAGAGGTTTTTGTAAGGTATCGAAAGACATTCCGGAATCAGCGATACTCCACAAGATCCTGAAAAAAATTTGCAAGCTTGCCTAAGGCTACTAAGGCTCGAAAATGGAGAGCGTGCCAAAGATGAAGAAGTAGCGCTGAAACACCTCATAGAAGTTCACTTACCAGGTTTCAGCGAAGCCGAACTGACCAAAATAAGGAAGGATGGGGTCAATAGTTGGGAAAAACCGACGGCAATTCTTCCACTAAGGTTGTAAAGGACAAAAATGAGAAATGGGCCGTAGGTTAATTCTGTCCCTTTAAATCACCAAGGGCGGATTGAAAATATCCAGCGCTTTCACAAAAACGAATGGATTTTTCGCCCCTCTACTGAGAAAATTATGTAGGGCAAGCCTATCTTTCCAAACCGTGGAAGGAGGGTTACACAAATTCAAAAAAATATATCAGGAATAAGTTACTTTTGCCTTCTTTGCTGCGCAGAGGGCAGCACGCTTTAGGCAGATTGCTACGCCGAAAGACTTTCAAAACCAGATGGAGTGAAGGCTTAGTTAAGTAAATAGAGCTACGAGGTAGCGCACAAGGGTTGTCCTGTCTTCTCTTCTGTGGTGCATGGTACGGAATGGTAACTTTCGTAGGGTAAACAAAAAGGGGTTCTATACCCAGGGTTATGCGGATAACTTTGTAGTTCTGGTCAAGAGGGCCCATCTTTGAACGTTGATGGATCATGCAAGATCGGCGCTGTACTTCGTAGGGCTCTTGTGCAAAAGTTCAGGGCTCTCGGTAAATTCTAATGAGACCAGCATGGTAGTTTTCACGAGGAACTACAAGATGTCGAAAGTTGACGCTCCTGTATTTTGTCGTAAGAGGCTCACGTTTTCAGATTCGGTTAAATATCTGGAAGTTATCCTAAACAGCAAACTAAACTGGGTGAAGTACCTAAATACCCAATGCAAGAAATTCGTCATGCCTTTTTGGATGTGCAAGAGATTTTTTAGATTAAAGTGAGCCCTAGGGTCTAAAATGCTTGTTTCGCCTGCTTGGGTGTCTTTTTTTCTTAACCTATACTGCATCCTCCTTTCTACACATTTAAGATCATCCTCTATTCTCTCCGAGGTTCCCTATAACATGCTCTTCTTTGTCATCATTTCTTTCTTATTTTCCCATTTCTTTAGTTTCACCAGTACCGATCTCTTCTCTCTTCGTTCTTTCCTTCCTACACTTCACACTTTCTCCTTCTCTACCTTAGATTCAATCCTTTTTAGTACTTCTTTCACTACTCAGGAGATGTTGAATGAAGTCAATAATGATCCTGATTTTCTCAAGATGGTTATAACTGAGGATGAATCGTGGGTATGTGGTTATGACGTTGTAGCAAAAGCCCATTCGTCTCAGTGGAAGCATCCTGAGTCTCCAAGACCGAAAAAAGCACGTCAAGTTCGGTCAAATGTGAAGGTTTTGCTCACTGTCTTTTTTGATTACCGTGGCGTGGTGCATCAGGAATTCTTAACACAAGGTCATAAGGTTAATAAGGAGTATTACCTTCAAGTTATGCGCCGTTTGCGAGAGGCGATACGCAAAAAACGTCTGGAACTTTGGAAAAACAATTCGTGGCTTTTGCATCACGATAATGCACCTTCTCATTCAACGTTGCTTGTGAAATATTTTCTGATCAAAAACAGCACCACAGTCATGCCTCAGCCTCTATATTCACCGGATTTGGCACCCATTGACTTTTTTCTTCTCCAAAAACTAAAGAGACCCATGAAAGGACATCGATTTTCAACGATTGAGGAGATAAAAACTGCATCGCTGAAAGAACTCAAGGCTATATAACAAAATGATTATCAGAAGTTCTTCGATGATTGGAAAAAGCGTTGGCACAAGTGTATTATATCTGAGGGGGATTACTTTGAAGGGGACAACATAAACATTGAGGAATAAATGAATATTTTTTGAGAAAACCATAAAGTCACCTTATTTTTTGAACACACCTCGTATCTATCATAACTTCGCGAATTTCTTGCAGTCTTTTCTCTTTCATCAGATCTTCAGTTTCATCTCCGTTTTTATCCGGCACCTTACTATTCTCACCCTTTTTTGAAAAACTATGCTTTTCCGGCGGCTTTTTCTCTTGCTTCTCTTGCTTTTGATAAAAGCCTCAATGGATCCCATGCCTTTTGCTCTCAATCTCTCCTTTTTTACAGTTTTTCTTTACTTCCCCCTTGCATTCTTTTCTTTAATCACCCATTTCGGTCTAATCTAAAGTTCCTCCTCTAAATCCGTTTTTCCTCTCCACATAAATCTATCTCAATCCTAAAAAATATCTTTATCCTCATTTCAATATCACAATCCCTCAATCAATCTCTCACAAAAAAACCCTTCTATACCAAAAACGAAAGTCTACATTTCACTTAATAAAGCAATCATTAATGCATGTAAACAAACATAACTGCTTAAACTATTACACGTTTTAACATTGTTAATAATTTCAAGAAAAGGTCTTACATATCATCTCCTGGGAAAATTTATGTTTATTTGATCCAGATCGAAAAATCTGAAATTATTTCAAATATCTAGCGTTACTATGGGAGAAGACAGTTATGAACAGTAATTATTTGCTTAGACAATTATGTTCATTGAATTTTAATAATATTTATCTCGCCATAAGTATAAGAGTGGACAAGTAATTGAATATTTCAGAAAAAACCTCAATTTTGTAGCAATAATTACATTTATTATCACATAAAATAATAATAAATTGTTTGGTAAATTAAGTTTTTTAATTTGAATTATGTATTCCTTTTGAGGTAATAAAAAATAAAACAAAACTAGAAATTTTTGAGAAAAGGTAAAAATTTTCAGCGTTATTCCAAAGTAATATTATTCCAAATAAAATATGTCTTTTAAACAATATTTTTGTTAAAGTTAATTGATAGCTGTCGCATTATGATAAAGTGTTTTTGAAATTTTGCAAACATTTAAACATCTACTGATCAGCAAAAAGAAGTAATTCACGTATTGCAATCAATTTGTATGAAAAAAACACGTTAAGGTATCAAGATGTTAATTATTAATGAAAAAGAATATTCTAGTTTTATTAATTGAAATAATTTTTTTCAAATGAGCAATTTAAGTTTTTGGCAAAACTCTCTGATATACAAATTTTTTTAAAAAGTGGTTCTTTTGAAAATACTTTCAAAATAAGACTTGAAGTGATCACGTTAATCCTGAAAAAATGTAATAAAAAAATTTCAAAACCCACTTTCCAGAATAAATACAAATTAATTCCCGACTACTTCATTAATAGGATGCCTGTAGTTCTGTTATAATCGCGATAAAGCTTTTGAAAAATTAAAGAGTTACATTTTCAGGCCAAACTGCAAAAGAGGAAAAAAAACCCAAAAAATAAAATTTTCATTTTGAAAAGATCTACAATATAATTTGAATATTATTAAATATAGTTCACTATTTAGGAGAGATTGAGTAAGCAGC
>NC_046666.1:25351115-25352631 GCF_010883055.1 Belonocnema kinseyi
AAAAAACCCAAAAAATAAAATTTTCATTTTGAAAAGATCTACAATATAATTTGAATATTATTAAATATAGTTCACTATTTAGGAGAGATTGAGTAAGCAGCACTGAAGTTTTGAAAATTTTATTTCTTCGTTTGACAATTAAGATTCTTATTAACGGGAATCTTAAGATTTACAATCTGAATATGAAAAAAATTGAATATGCGAAAGCTTCAAAATGATTAGGGCATAAAAGCAAAAACACTCCTGAAGAATTTTTTTTTCATTTGCACTTTGAGACTGGTCTCAAGCTTATCAAACTCTAAGTGAAGAGTGAAGAAAAAGTTTAATATTTCAGACCAAACCGAAACTTACTAACATTACTCTAAGATAATATTTCTTAAAATAACAATAAATTTTAAAAACTGATTTTTTTTCTCAAATCTTTAAAATAATTCTAAATTTCTTCAAAGCTTGTAGCTGCATACAAATTCTTGCGATATTTTTAAATATCCTGAAATATTTCCAGTCCTTTAAAATATTTTTAAACACCTTTGAACTATTAAAGTCCTTCCAAATTCTTTAGGATTTAAAAAGATTTCCTTGAATCTTTGAAATCTCTCAAAATTCCTACAAATTGTTAAAATATATTCAAAACTTTTTAAAGTTTTTCAAAATACCCGTAAATATTTTTGGTCATATGAAATTTTTTCAAATCCTTCGAAACTTTTTTTAATTCTTATAAATCCCTTGTAATTTTTAGGAATTCCCTATAATATTTGCAATCATTGGGAACTTCTTTTAATTATTGAAAGTGATTAAAAAACTTAAGGTATTTTTGAAAATGTGTCGGAATCTTTAAAATTCTTTGAAACCTTTTGAAATTCCTTAAAATTATTAAAATCTTTTCAAAATGTCTTGAAATATTTAAAAATAACCTAACCTTTTTGAAATTCTATGCCATTTTTTTGAATCCTTTAAAACCTTCTTAAAATTCATTAGAATTCCTCAGAATTTCCAAAAACGTCCTAAAATTTTTAATTAAATTAGTATTCCTTCAAATTAATAAAATCTGTTCGAATTTTCGTAAAATTTTTTTAAATGCTGTAAAATATTTTCAGTCCTTTGAAGTTTTTTGGAATCCATTGAAATTTCTTGAAATCTTTTAAAATATCTTTACATCGTTTAAATTCTTTGAAATATTTTGAATTCCTTTAACAGTTTTTAAATAATACTGTAATCCCTTGGAATTTTCAGGCGATCTCTTAAAAATTTAAATTCCTTTAGACTTCTTTTAAATTATTGAAATCTATTTTTATCAGAAGAAATATTAACTTTGTAGCATTATTCACAAAAACAATTATATAAAATAATAATAAATTGTTAAGGGAATGATTTTTTAATTTGAATTATGCATTACCTTCAAATAAATAGAAAGTGAAAGAAAAGTTAAAATTTTTGGAAGAAACTACAAATTTCCACCATTATTTCAAGATAATATTACTAAAAATAAAATAAGGTTTACAATCAATATTTTTGT
>NC_046666.1:25352731-25417602 GCF_010883055.1 Belonocnema kinseyi
GAAAGAAAAGTTAAAATTTTTGGAAGAAACTACAAATTTCCACCATTATTTCAAGATAATATTACTAAAAATAAAATAAGGTTTACAATCAATATTTTTGTTGAAGTTAATGAATAATTTTTTCGCTCTAACTAACAAGGTTAATAATAAATTTAAAAATTCCGAACAACCGGGACTGTTTTCTCTATTCCTAGATAAAATTGCAAAAAAAATAATAACTCGTTTAAAAAATGTATAAAAATATTTTATTTTTATTGTTATTTATAATGAAAAATTTAATTTTTCGGCCAAACTATGTGAAATAAGAAAAAAATTTCAAATTAGTTGTTCCTCTTGAAACCATTTTTTTATAAGACGTGATCTGATCACGTTAATAAGATCTCTAAACTTCTTTGAAATCCATTACAGATGTTTGAATCTATTTTAAAAACCTGTAAATATTTTTAGACAACCTAAAATTTTTGAACTGCTTTTAAATGTTTTGAAACTCCTTTAGAATATTGAAATCTCTTTAAAATTCTTTAAAATAGACAAAAAATGCCTCTAATTTTTTAAACCCTTTGGATGTCATATACATGATTGAAATCCATTAAAAACCTGTTAAAATTCTTTAAAATAACCTAAAATATTGTTAATCCTATTAAATTTGTTAAAATCTTTTGGAACTTTTTAAATCTCTTTCTTTCAATTTCTGAAATCTATTTAAAATTTCTTGCAATTTTCAAAAATACCCAAAAACTTTTTCAATCCTATGAAATTATTTTAATTATTTGAAACTTTTTATATATCTTGACAATTCTTTAAAATTTTTTAAATGTTCTAAAGTCTTTAAGACCTTTTAAAATTACTTCAAATTATCGGAATAGATTCAAAATTTCTTGGAAGTTTTAAAAATAGCCTGAAAGATTTATAATTCTGTTCAATTTTTTTAAATCCTTAGAAACTTTTATATATCTATCAAATTCCTTGGAATTTTTAAGAATATCCGAAAATCTTAAAAATGCTTTTAGATTGTTCGAAACACATTTGAAATTTCTTGGAATATTTAAAAATACTGCAAAATATTTAAAACACTTGAAAATTCCTACAAATTATTAAAACCTATTTAAACTTTCGTGAAATATTTTTAAATGCCGTAAAATATTCCTAATTTTGTGAAGTTTTTTAAAAACCTTCGAAACTTTGTGAACATCTTTGAAATAATTTTTTTTGAATTTTCGAAAATACAATAAATCATTTTGAATCTTAGGAAATTTTTTGAAACTCTTTGAAACTTTTTGATTATGTTTAAAAAGTCTTCAGAATTTTTCAGAGTTCCCTCAAATCTTTAGTATTCTTCGAAATTCCTTATAATTTTCAAAATTTATTTTAAATTTCTTGGATTTTTTTAAATATCCTTAAATATTTTTTATTATTTGGAATCTTTTGAAATTCTTAACAATTTTTAAATAATTCGAAAATTCCTTAGAATTTTTAAAATCATTTGGAATTCCTTCAAATTCTTGAAATATATTTAAATTTTTTTTTAATTGTACAATTTTATTTCACTTTTTACTAAGTAAAATAATAATTAAATCAAGAGCACTAACATAATTTTTCAATTAGGAAAAAATAACATTTCTTCATATTTATATTAATTTAAAGAAAAATCCTTTGAGTATCATCATCAAGGAAAAATTTTTAATAGCTATAATCCAGATAGAAAAATTTCAGAATATTTCAAACATCTATTTATTTTATAAGCATATATTTAAAAAAAGGAGCGAGATAAAAAAACCATTTTTCCATTATTTATTTATTATTTTTTCATGAACAAATAATCAAAAGAAAATTCAAAATTTCAGAAAAAAAAAATTAACTAGAATTACTGTAGTATAAGATAGTTATGGACAATAATTATTTGTTATAAAAATCATGTTAAATAAGTTTAAATAATATTCACCGGGATGTAAGTGGAGTCGACCAAAATTTTATAAATTATAAAAAACTTTAACTTTGTTGAATTATTCAAAATAGTATTATTTTGAATAATAGTCCATTTTTTAAAATTTAATTATATTATAATTACGAAGTGGAAATTTTCGAAAAGAACTACGAATTGTTCTAACATTATTCCAAGATAATATTATTAAAAATAGAATATGTTGTTCAAATAACACTTATGTTAAAGTTAATTAATAGTTGTCTCGCCTTTACTGAAAAATTTATAATAAATTTTAAAATGTTGAAAACCGGAACTTTTGTCTCTATTTTGATAGAACATTGCTAAAATACTATAATTTATTTACAACATTTATGTAAACATCTATTTCTCAGCGAAGGGTTGTGATCCATGTGTTAGAAACAATTTGTATTAAAAACATAAAATTAGGAAAATTTTAATTTAGAATGAAAAAGATTATTCAGGTTTTATTGATCGAAATGCTTTTTTCAAAATATAGAAATTTAATTTTTCTGAAAAACTGTGCGAAATACGATAAAGAGGAAAAAAATGGTTCTTCTTAAAACCATTGTTTGACAAGACGAGCAGTGATCACGCTAATCCTGAAAAATGGTATTAAAAATTTTAAAAATCCATTTTCAATGTATTCTTTAAAAGTTATTTGATACAATTCAGTAATTGTGATTAAATAAATAAAAGATAATAAGAATCAGTGTTTTCATAAAATACAATAAAAATCTTAAAGTATAAAAATTTTTATTTTTTCCCTGAAAATTGATTCACTAACTATAGGAAGCCAGTTAATAAATTGTTTGCTTTTTTTCAAGTATGCCAGATACCAGAAAGGCATTATACAGAGTTTGAGTAAACAGTTTCAAAGTTCCAAAAATGTACTTGTATGACAAATCAGATTTTTATTTACCTGAATGACCCTCGACGCCATTAAACTTTCATGAATCAAGATATAAAAATTTAATGTGGATGGGACGACTGCAAAATCCCGAAAAATAAAATTCCCGGCACTGTGAAATTTCCGAATAGTAAAATTACCGAAACATAAAAATACCGAATTGGAAAATTTCCGAATATTAAGATTCGCTAATAATACAATTGTCGGAGATTAAAAATACCAAATTGGAAAATTGCCGAATAATAAAATTTTCGAATGACAAACATTCCGAATTATAAAATTCCCGAAATAAAAAATTCCCGCCAGTTAGTAATATTACCGAATTGGAAAATTCACTAAAAAAATTGGTGAATTATAAAATATCCGACTTAAAACATTTCTCAATTATGAAATTTCCAAAATTAAACATGAAAAATAACTTGTAAAAATAATATTTCAAAATTATATTTGTTATCAATAAAACTTAATCATAAAAAATTGTAATTCTTTAACTTGGGGAATTTTTTAATTTGGATATTTTATAATTCGAAAATTTTCTCTCAGGAATTTTTCAACTTGGTATTATTATTAGCTGCCGGGAATTTTCAAAATTGCGAAATCTTTAAATCAATAGTTGATAATATTAATAAAAACTAATTAAATTACAAACATTGAATTGAATTCATTTATTTTAAAATATCGAATTATTAAATTATTCATATTTCTATTATAAAAATATTTTCACAAAAGAATGAAATTGCTAATTAAATGAAAAAGAACAAAATGTTTAACGATAATATTTATAGTAGCTTGAAATCCTGCGCTAAGTGTGCGCTAAATGTGCGACGATGAATTTTTTATAATCATTATTCTAAAATACTTATTATTTTATCATTATAATTTTTTAACTATTCTTAGACACTAATTTAAGATAAATATTTTATTATTATACACACTGATTGATAAAAAATTTGCAAAAATTGCCGGTATTGCGTGTGCTCATTAAGATTGGTCTGAAAATGTTTCTTCGAAAATCCCAAAAAATGTGTTAAAAAGTAAAACAAATTCATGCAGGAATAACTTTTGCGGTAAAAAAAAACACCCTTAACGAAGAAAATTGTAAAAAGTGCCCTAATTGAGTGTGCGCATTAAGGTAGTCCAAAAAAATTTTAGGAACTTTTTTTTTCTCAATTTTTATGCATAATACACAAAAAAATTTTCAAATCTACAAAACAATAGATTCAACTTCCTTGTTTTGAAAAAGAAATGATATTTAAAATTTTTTTAATTTGTTATTTTTTTAGCCATTACCTCTTCGAATAGATATAAAAAGTTACGATTTTTTCAGAAAATTTCCACTTATTCCAGTTCTCAATGAGAGTCAGGTGATAGTTAATTAATTTTAATAAACATAATTGTTTTGAAAATATATTATTATCAGTAATAATATTTTCTTTGCTTAATGGTAGAAAGTTGCGTCTTTTGTAACTTTTCTATTTATCTTTTTTTTCATTAAAAGAGACTTAATCATTAATTAAGTTTAGAAAAAATAATTGTTTGAACAAATTATTATTGTTTATAACTTTTTTATTAATGCACCAAAGTTCAGACAAATATTTTTTTTTAGTTTCTTCTTTTTTTATAACTATTTTCTGTTATATAAGTGACAGAAAGTTATTATTTTTTCCGAAATGTTTAATTTTGAATTGCCTTTTAAAATACTTGGAGTATCTATTGCGAGTCTTTTTTCTGAAATTAATATTAGTATTTTATATTTGTATATAATTGAAATTAATTATTAACTTAAAATGTAAAAAGTAGACCAAAAATTAAACAAAAAGTGCAACTTTTTAGCATTTATCTTTTAAATTCTTTGACATTTTTAAAATAATTCGAAAATTCGTTAGAATTTTTGAAAATACCCTAAAACATTTAAAATACTTTAGAATTCCTTCAAATTAGTGAAACCTATTTAAACTTTCGTTAAATTTTTATAATACCGTAAAATGTGTTCAGTTATTTGAAGTTAAAAAATAAACCTTTGAATTTTTTTTGAAATATATAAAATATTGTTTAGAATTTTTTAAAATTCTGAGGAAGTTTCAAAAAATTAAAAAAGTATGAAAGGATTTCAGAAAATATCATAGGATTGAAAATTCTTTAGGGTATTTTTAAAAACTTATAGAATTTGCCAAATATTTAAAAAGTTTTAGAAGATTTAACCGAAATTTCAAGAGATTTTAAAGAATTGAAAAAATTTTAGGATATTTAAAAAAAACTCCAAGATATTTTGAATAGATTTCAAAATTTGAAGGAATTCTAACGGGTATTGAATATTGCAGGAAATTCTTGAGAATACCAAGAGATTTTAGACAATTGTGAAGACATTTTTGAAGTTTTTAAGGATTTCAAAATACTTCAAATGGTTTCAAAATATAAGATAATTTTTTTTTAATTCTTAGGAATTTTCAAGACATTTAAAATGCTTTAAAGAATTCTAAAAAATGACATAGGATTAAAAATAATTTAGGATATTTTTAAAAAACTTGTAGAATTTTAAAAGTAATTAGAAAACTTTTAAAGAATTTCAAAAGATTTCAAATAATTAAAAAGATCATAGGTCATTCAACCAAATTGACACAAATTTTGTATAAATTTCAATAATTTAAAAGAATTCCAAAGGAATTTAATGATTTTAAGAAATTCTAAAAAATTGCAGGGAATTTTCGAATTATTTTTAAAGTTTGAAAGGATTTCATAAGATTTACTTATGTAAAAACTGTTTATTTTTCTAATAATTATCTGCCGCATCGAATTTGGTTAAAAAGTTATATTTACTAAGGCCCTTTACTGTTTCTCTCTTTAACCTGTTCTACATTTTTTGTACGAAAAAAAAAGTGTCTTTGGACATGCCAAACTATTCTATAAGTATTATTATTATCAAACTGTAAGCGAAGAATGAAGAAAAAGTTCAATGTTTCAGACAAACCTAAACTTTCTAGCATTATTGAAAAACAATATTTTTTTAAATAATATTAAATCCCTAGAATTAAAAATAATTTCCACAAAAATCTTTAAAATCCCTTTAAAAGCCTCTGAATTTTGTCTTATATTTACAAATATTTAGAATATTTTTAAATACCCTAATATTTCCTATTCTTTAATATCGTTTCAAGGACCTTTAAACTATGAAAATCCTTTAAAATTTTTTCAGAATTTCTAAACATTTTCTTAAATCTGTACAAACCTTTGGGGTTTCTTCAAATACTTCAAATTTCTTTAAAAATATTTGAAAATTTATAAAGTAACCTAAAATATTTACTGTTCTATGATATTCTTTAAATCCTTAGAAACATGTAGAATATGTTAACAATTTAAAATTTTGCCTGAGAATTCTAGCAAAACTTAAAAATCCTATAAAACTCTTTTAAATTGCAAAAATCCATTCAAAATTTCTCGAAATTTCTAAAAATACACTAAAATATTCAAAATCTTTTGAAATTCCTTTAAACTTTTTAAATCTCTTTCAAATTCTTCAGAATTTAATATAATACCCAAAATCCTGAAAAACCCTTGGAATTTCTTCCACTTTTTGAAATTCATTAAAAATTTCTTGGAATGTTTAAAAATCCCCTAAAATATTTTAAATCCTATGTAATTTTCTGAAATACTTCAAAACTTTTTAAATATCTTGAAAACACCTTAATATTTTTAAAAATAGCCTAAAATCTTGAAAATTCTTTTGGAATTCCTTTAAATCATATGAATCTTTTCAAAATTTTTTGGAATTTTAAAAAATTCCTTAAATTATTATCAATCCTATAACACTTTTGGAAATCCTTTAAAACTTTTTGAATTTCTTCAAAAGTTTTTAGAATTGTCAGAAATTCCCTTTAATCTCAAAAATCCTTAGAGCATCCTTGAAATAATTGAAATATATTTGAATTATCTTGGAATATTCGTTTATAGCATAAAATATTTCCAGTCTTTAATGTTTTCTGAAATCCTCTAAAACTTTTAAATATCTTAAAAATCCCTTAAAATCTTGAAAATCTGTGAGGACTTCTTTAAATTATTGAAATCTGTTCAAGATCTCTGAGAGTTTTCTTTCAATACCGTAAAATATATTCCATCCTATAAATCTTTATGAAATTGCTTCAAACTTTTGAAATCTATTGAAAATTCCCTGAAATTTTTATGAATTCCTTAAAACCTTTTTTGAAATTCTTAGAGATATCGAAACATATTTAAAATTTCTTTGCATTTTTTCAAATATCATAAAATTTATTTACTACTGCAAAATCTTTTAAAATCCTTTTATTGCTTTTAAATAATTCGAAAATTCCTTGGAAGTTTTAAAAATGCCATAAAATATTTAAATTCCTTTAGAATCCTTTAAACTATTGAAGTCTATTTAAAACTTTTTGCAATTTTTAAAAATTACCTAATATATTTACAATCCTATGAAGTTTTTTGAAATCCTTCGAAACTTTTTAAATATCTTTATAATTCCTTGAACTTTTTAAGAATTCCCTGAAATCTTTAAAACGCTTATAACTCTCCAATGTTCACAATGTGTCCCATAAGGTTTCACATGACTTTCATTCCTTACAATCTTTTCACTTTATCTATTTTTTTCAATCTTATCCTTTCTATATATACAATTATTTACAACTATTTACATAAGTCTTAAATTTAGTTGCTTATATCTATTTTCTGCAATAGCGCAATTTTGGACTTGTTAGCAAACGAGTGAGCAAGCGAACGAAAGCGAGAGTGCAAGCGAGAGAGAGAGAGAGAGAGAGCATGAGAACGCAAACGCATCTTAATCTACTTAACTTTTACCTTACCATTACTTACAATCTTTACTCTTCTGATCAAAGCGACATTTTCTGTTCTCTTCTTTTTTATGGTACATCCCCTCTCTTACCTCGTTTCCCAATCTGAATCTTGCTATTCTGGTCTGCCTTCTCTCTCTCTCCATTCCTTTTCTAAATACTTTGGCACCCCTTCCTTTGTTATCATCTTATACCATTTATTGTGTTTTGATTCCTCAATCATCCCCCATATTTCTAATAATTTTCTTTCCCTCTCCCTTTTTTTCAGTTCTTTATAGTTTACTCCAGTCTTGTTTTCTATTTCTCTATCATGAAATAACTCCCACCTCTCTTCTTCTTATCTCGTTAATTTGATCGCCCTCCCTCTCTTCGCTTCTGCCTCCATTAAACACTTTCTCGCAAACTCCCCTCACTTTCCCTCCCACAGGTTCCTCTCAAATTTCCATTCCCTCTTTCCCGCTCTAATACTTAACTTATCCCTTCGCGCTTCTTCTCTCATCATATATCCTGGCTTCCTCCAGTCCGACCCTAGTGTCCACCTTATATACCTTTCTTGTAAAATCTCGATATCTTTTCTTTCTTTCCATCCTCATATCTATGCTCCATAACCTAATACTGGCCATACCACTGTATCAAATAAGCACATTCTCCTTCTCCAATTTTTTTGAACCTTCTTGTTCATATTCCCTATATCTGTTTCATTACCCCTGCTTCCCTTTTCATCCTTTCTCTTATATGAGCTGTATGATCTCCATTCGTTTGCAGAATATATCCCAAATATTTATTTATACTCTTTCACTTCTTATAACTTTATTACCTTCCATCCCCCTGTTCATTTTTTCTTTCTTCCCCCATTCTTTTCTTAACCTCATTATCTTTGTCTTTTCTATATTTACATTCAGATTTTTCCCATCTAAGTATTTCTCTAATCCTGTAATTAATTCCGTCATCCCTTCTTCATCCTCTGTCATCAACAATATGTCGTCTGCGTATGCCAGTGTATATATCTTCTCCTGCCCTATCTTAACTTCGCCTCAACCTTTTCTCCTCATTTCTTCTTCCAAGTCTAATATAATTAAATTAAATGAAAGTGGGCTAAAAGAACAGCCTTCTCTCACTCCTCTAACTAACTAGAAACTATCTCCTACTTGCTCTCCTACCTTTACCCTGCTTTTTGTCTCTGTAAAAATTTTTGATACTCTCTTTATCAATCCCTCTCTTATCCCCTTGTTTACCATAACTTTTTCTATTTCGCGTCGGTCTATTAAGTCAAACACCGCCTCAAAGTCCACGAAAATTGCTATCATTGCCCCTTTTGCCCCTTCAATTCTCTTATTCACTAAATAGTTCAGAACATAGATGTTGTTCATCACCCCTATTTCTTTTCTAAAGCCTGTCTGATTCGGTGCCTTGATCTTTTTTTCTTTAACTTCTATCTTCAATCTCTTCGACAAAATAGTAACATACACTTTATACAGTCTTGGCATCAACGTTACCTCCCTATAATCGTTAACCTCCTCTCGTTTTCCTTTCTTTAGTATTGGTATAACTACTTCTTCTTATAATAACTCTGGTCACCCCTCTTCTCTCCATACTCCATTAAACATTATCCATGCCTATTCCTTTAGTTCCTCCCCTTCATATTTCCATACTTCATTTGGAATCTTATTTATTCCAGGTGCCACTCCATCCTTCATTATTCCTACAAACTTGACTATTTCTTCCCTTGATATGTCCTCTTCCTCATCTCTTTCTCTACAATATTTTCCTCCCTTTACAACTTTTCTCTCTACTCCTCCTAGTAAATCCAAAAAATATTTCTTCCATTCTACTATTTCAATATCTTGGTTTATTCTTTTTCTTCTCTTTCTTTCTCTATTCACTACCTGTTCTTGCGTTGAAATCCCAACCTATTATCAGCCTACACTCTTGTTTATTCTCTTCAATGATTTCTTTCTTCTCCTCTGCTTTCTCCTGCATATCACCGTTCGTTCACATAAGCCCCCACAACCTTCCACTTCTCTCCTCCCATCATTACCTTTGCTACTATTAATCCTACTTTTTGTTCTTTCCTGTCTTCCTTATCTTTCCCTGTTATACATTCATTCCTTACTCCCATCATCATTCCTCTCATTGCTCTGCCCTTTTTATTCTTTCTTTTTGCATTATCGCTTGCCATTCGTAATAAAATGTCTCATAAACTCGCTATCCTTTTCCTCCAATCCTGCTATATTCCAGTAACAAATCTTCCATCTTCCCTACTTTCGTTTCTCATATTTTTTTCCTCCCTACTATTTCTTATTTTCCTATCTCCTGTTCCTTCCTCTCCGAGTTTACCTGCAACTCATTTCTTACTATCTGTTCTCTTTCTTCATCTGAATACCACCACACTCCGTCTATCTGTATTCTTACATACTTAACCCATGTTCTCTTCCTTTTTTCTCTCTTCTTCCGCTATTTTCCTCCATTTATATTGCATCTTTCTTTCTACCTACGTCAAATCGTTCTCTATTATCTCTGGACTTTCATATAATAACCTTTTCTTTGTCATCACCTCCCTCTTATGTGTCCATTTCTTTAATTTCACCAGTACCATTATCTCCCCTCTTCGCACTTCCCTTACTACATATCGCATTTCCTCTATCTCTACCTTAGCACCAATCCTTTTAGTACTTCGTTCACCCCTTCCATCAGCTCTTTCTACTCTAATCTTATACCCTTCATCGCTGTGTTAAATTTTCATTCTTCTCTCTCTTTTCTTTCTATTCTTTGTTCAAATTTTCTCAGTCTTTCCATCTCCTTATTCCCACTCTCTCCCCCACCACAATCCCGGTTCAAGATTTCAAGTTTCTTCATCTTATCTTCCATCCCCTCTACCTTTTTATTATTATCTTCTTTCTGCTTTTCTAGCTTTTGTTCTAATGACTGCATCCTCTTTTCTAACTTTTTCCTAATTTCTTCCCATTTTTTTATTTCCTTCTTCACTTCAGCCAGTTTCCGCCTAATTTTCTTCTTTAATTCCTCTCCCCTTTTCTCCTGCTTTTCTTCATAAATCCCCATTACCTCCATCATCACTTCAAGAATTTCCTTTATTCTTTCCTCTCTCATCCTAACTTCACTTGCATCCCCGCTTCCGTCAGTTCCCTTCCTGTTATCACTCTTCCCTACCAAAATCTGCTTTTCCGGCGGCGATTAAAACATCTGCATCTTCCGCGGAGATACTCGCTCCCCTTTCGGCGTCGCTACCCAACCCTGCTACTACCAACCCGATCAACACCGTCCTCTCACGCTATCACAAATCTTCAAACAAACTTCCACACAAATCGGTCTCAATCCTCCAAAATATATACCTCCTCTTTGAAATATCCTAAAATATATCTAATCATATAAAACTTTTTGAAATTCTTTGAAATTTCTTGGAATTTTTAAGATCTCCCTAAAACCTTTAAAATCATTTAGAATTCCTTAGCATTATAGCTACATATCAAAAATTTCTTGAAATTCTTTTAAATATCCTAAAATCTTCTAAAATACTTTTATAGTTTTTAAATAATTCGAAAAATCCATAGAAATTTTAAAAATTCGCTGAAATATTTAAATTCTGATTGAATTCTTTTAAATTATTTAAATGTATTTAAATTCCTTGGAATTTTTAAAAATAACCAAAATTATTTTAAATCCTGTGATAATTTGTGAAATCCCTTAAAAATTCCTTAGATTTTAAAAAATTTTCTCAAATCATAAAAATCCTTTATAATTCCTTCAAATTATTGAAGTCTATTCAAAACTTTGAAAAAAATTTTTAAATAACCTAATATATGTACATTCCTTTGCAATTTTTCCAAAATCCTGCGACGTTTTCAAAATTCTTAAAAATCCCTTGGTCTTTTTAAAACTTCCCTAGAATCTTTAAAAACCTTAAAAATTCCTTCAAACAATGAAAATATATTTAAAATTTCTTGAGTTTTTTTTGAGTATCCTAAATTCTTTCAACTTCCTTGAAGTCTTTTGAAATCCTTTAAAACTTTTTAAGCGTTTCAAAAAATTCTTGAAATTTGAATGAATTCTCTAAAATATTCAAATTCCTTTTCTCATTTTTTTGAATTATTGAAATCTATTCCAAATTTATTGGATTTTTTTATATTCCATAAAATAATTTTAGTCCTTCCAAGTTTTTTACAATCCTTTGAATCTTCTCGAATAACTTGAATAATATCCAGAAGTTTTAACAATTCCTTAAATTACTTAAAATCCTTTTGAACACCTTCAAAATATTGCAATATTTTTAAAAACTTTTGCAATATTTAAAATTGCAACCCATTTTTACTGAGTCAAATAACAATTAATGCAAGTTAAAAAAAACTTAATTGCCTAAACAATTTATTATGGGTTATGACTATATTCTTTTAGAGTAATGCTGAAAAGTTTCCGATTATTCCGAAAATTTCAAATTTTCTTGGTCTATTTATCAATAAAACTGAGTTATTTATTTATTAGAAACAGTTTGTATTGAAAAAGATAAAGGTATCAAAATGTCATTTATTGATGATAAATACAATTTAGCTTTTTTTATCTAAATAATTTTCTTTAAATTAAAAATTTAATTTTTCTTGCAAACTGTCGGAAATGCGAGAATAATTCCAAAAAAATTGTTCTTTTCAAAACCATTTTTCGATAAGACGTTAAGTTATCACGTTGAGCCTGTAAAATAATATTAAAAATAAAAAAATCCATTCATCAAAATGAGTGCGATTTTAATTGTCACTATATAATTGAAATGACAATTAAGATTCTTATGCACATAAATCTGAATATTTAAAATCGAAATATAAAAAAAAATTTTAATGAGAATTCTTAAAATTTATTAGGGTATAAAATCAAAAACACCCCTAAAGAATTTGTTTTCAAAAATCACCCTAATTGAGCGTGCACATGAAGACTGGTCGTAAAATAGTAAAACTCTAATTGAAAAGTGAGGAAAAAGTTCAATATTTCAGGCCAAACCGAACATTTCTAATATTATTCAAAGATAAAATTTTTTGAGTAATAATAATTTGTTATAAATTGAGATTTTTGCCTAAAATCTTTAAAATCATTGAAAATTTTTTCAAATGTTTTAATGCAGTAAAAAGTTTTTGCGTTATTTTTAACTGCCCTAAAATATCTTCGCAGATTTGAAATATTTTGTAATACCTTTAGAATATTGAAATCTCTTGAAAATTCCTTCGAAAATTACAAAAATTTCCTTAAATCTTTCAAATCCCTTGTAAATCCCACACATTATTGAAATCTATTTAAAACTTGTTGCAATTTTTTAAGATGTCCTCAAATATTGTCAATCCGATTAAATTTGTTGAAATCCTTTTAAACTTTTTAAATGTCTTGGAAATTCCTGTGAATTAATAAAAACTTCCTAAAATCTTCAAAATTATTAAAATACATTTAAATTTTCTTACAATTCTCAAAAATGCTCTAAAATATTTGAATTCCTTTGAGATCGCGCACAATTTCTTAATCTATTCAAAAATTTTTGCAATTTTTAAAAACACCCAAAAAATCGTTTAGAATATTTAAAAATTCCTTTAAACCTTTAAAATTCTATAAAATTCCGTCAAATTCTTGCAATTCATTCAAAATTTCTTGGAATTCAAAAAAAAATACAATAAATTTTTTTCAATGTTCTGAAATTTTTTTTAATTTTCTGAAAATTTTTGACTACGTTTGAAACTTTTTGGAATTATTAGGAGTTTTCTAAAATCTTGAAAATCCTTCTCAATTGCTTCGAACATCTCTTAAATATATGTTAAATTTCTTGGAATTTTAAAAAAGATTTTATAATCTTTTTAATTCTTTAAAATATTTTTAGAACCTTCAAATTTTTTGAATAATTCGAAAGTTCCTGGTAATTCTTTGAGGATTCCCTAGAATGTTTAAAGTACTTTCAAATTCCTTCAAATCATTAAAATATTTTTTTAATTTCTCAAAATTATGTAAAATATCCTAAAATCTATCTTATTCTATTTAATTGTTTAAAATCTGAAAATGTTTAAAAAATAATTCGAATATTTGTTTAGAATTTTCCAGGGAGCCCTAAAATATTTTAAATACTTTCGAATTCCTTTAAATTATTGAAATCTATTCAGAATTTCTTTAAATTTTCTTAAATACCGTAACATTTTCCCAGTTCTCTAAAGTTTTTTAAAAATATTAGAAATTTTTTCAATCTGTAGAAAATTGTTTCGAATTTTAAAAATTTTCTTTAACACTTCTAAGTCCTTCGCAATTCCCTCAAATCATAAAAATTTATTCAAAATTTCTTGAAAGTTTAAAAAATACAATAAATTATTTTCAATCCTATGTAATTTTTTGAAATCCCTTGAAACTTTTTGACTATCTTTAAAAGTCTTCAGAATTCTTTGGAGTTCCCCTAAATATTTAGAATCCTTCGGAATTTCTTTAAATTCTCGAAATATATTTTTAATTTCTTGGAATTTTTTAAACTATCAGAAAATCTTCTTTATTCTTTACCATCTATTAAAATCCTTTAAAATGTTTAAATAATTCAAAAATTCCTTTGAATTTCAAGAATTCCCTAGAATTTTTAAAATCCTTTGGAATTTCTTCAACTTCTTGAAATATATATTAGAAAATGTTTGGAATTTTTAAAAAATCTAGTTAAACTTGGTCTTTTCAATGAGAAATAAATAAAATATATTAATATGAATATTAATTAAAAGAAAAAGGGTCCCAGTATCATCTTCAGGAATTTTTGTTATTTATTCTAGATAGAAAATTTTTCAAATATTTTAAATATCTGTTTATTTTGAAAAAATATATTTACAAACAGGAACAAACTTTTTTTTTAATTTCCCCATTATTTATTATCTTTTTATGAGTACAGAATGAAAGAAAAGTTTAAAATTTCAGAAAAAAACCGCAACTGCATTCACGCATAATAGCAATTACTATTTAACCTAATAAAGTCGGATAAATGAGAAAGGTTATTTGTGGCAAAAAAAGCAAAAATGCCCCTGAAGAAAAAAATTTTAAAAATCGCCCTGATTCAAAATGAGCATTATGAGCGGTCTTTAAATGTGTCTTTGGACACCATGAATTCCTACCCCGTCTCTATAAACATATAATAATGTAAAATTATTCAAATTTTTGTCACAACTATATTTACGCAAAATAACAAAATTGATTAACATAAATAAATAAAAATTGTAACAATAATATTCATACAAGATAATATTTATAATATTTCAAATTAAAAACTTATAAATTTTCCTTTTAGAAATAAGTTTAATTAGGTTAATTTCGATTTTTCCAAAATGAAATGAATGCTGTACAAATTTGTAAGAGTAAAGATACATAGTGAGTGCTCTGTTAGCAAGAGATATAATGACCCAATTCAGCTATTTTGATAAAAAGGTAGGGATAAATTTTGTATATAAAAATTGAGAAAACTCAAAGAATATTCAGTTATTGAGTTACGCAAATTGAAATTAAATTCAATGAAAAGTTTTGTAACAATATCTGCAATGCAATCCTTAATGTTTGGCTTTCTGTGCTGCCTTTTTTACAATTGTGCAAGTGCGAGTGACAGGGGTAAACAATTAAGTGTTGATTCGAAACCTTATATTCCTCTACAAAAACAACAAGAACAACAACAAAAATTAATTCAAAAAGAGCAAGATAATTTACGCAAAGCAGAACTACGTCTGAAAGTAGTAGCACAAAGGATACCAACAGTACAACAACAATATCGTCAAAAACGAGAAGATCAACAAAACGAAATAAACAAGCCAAAATGTGTGAATTTAAAAAGAGCTAAAAGTGAGTTTCAAAACATATTTTTATGACACATTCATAATTTTTTCCCTTTTCGACACTAAAGCCTTTGCTCTCAGGTCTCGAATTTTATGCTTTTAGATCATGGAGTACGAGACTTTAAAGCACGTAAAAATGGTATCTCTAAAATCACACGCTTTCTTGAATTATTCTCTTGAAATTTCTCTCCTTGTAGGGAGTAAAACTGACGTCACAGGTTAATAATGAAAATTATACATTTATGAAATCTTATTTTACGATAATCAGCACACTCATTGTCAAAACTGTCTAATCAAATAAACGTAAATTATGAAAAATGTCTGGAAATCTATATAAATGTTTAAATTTAATTTTGGTAATATTAGAAAGAATTATAAAAAACTTTCGGAAATTTATGAAAATGTTTAATATTGAATTTTGTGCAATTTGTAATAATTCAGCATATTTACCTGTAAATTTAACATTATTATCCAAAAATTTAAAGACGCTTTTAAATTTAATTTCTGTCAATTTCTAGTAAGTTAACAAAATTTACAAAAAATTTCATAAATTTCCAGGTATTTATAAAATGTTTAAAATTGAATTTTGGGTATTTTATGGCAAAACAATCATATTTACATGTAAAATAACCATGAAAAACCACAAATTTTCGGAAATTTAGAAACATTTTTGAATTGAAGTTTGGAAAATTCATGGTGATTTTTTATTAATTATATGAAATATTACCAAGAATTATCAAAAACTTGCATACATTTTCGGAAATTTATAAAAATGTTTAAAATTGAATTTTGGGCAATATGTTATAATCTAGCATATTTACCTGTAAAATTAACATAATTGATCAAATTTTCTAGAAATTTCCGAAAATTTAAAGAGATTTGTAAATTGAATTTTGGACAATTTCTGGTGAGGTACCATAATTTGCAAAAAATTGAATAAATTTCCAGAAATTTGAAAAATGTTTAAAATTGAATTTTTGGTATTTTAACGTAAATTATTAGATTTAACTGTAAAATTAACATAAATGACCAAAAATTTGCGGAAATTTAGAAACATTTTTAGATTGCATTTTGAAAAATTCATGGTGATTTTATATTAATTATATGAAATATTACCAAGAATTTCCAAAATAAGAATTTAGCATATTTAACTGTAAAATTAACATAAATGTCCAAAAAAATTTCAAAAATTTAAAGAAGCTTTTAAATTTAATTTTGGGCAATTTCTGGTAAGTTAACCAAATTCACGAAAAATGTCATAAATTTCCAGGTATTTATTAAACGTTTAAAATAAAAAAAAAATAAGAAATTTCGGAAATTTAGAAACATTTTTAAATAGAATTTTTGAAAGTTCATGGTGATTTCTTATTAATTGTATGAAATATTACCGAGAATTTCCAAAAACTTGCATACAATTTTGGAAATTTATAAAAATGTTTAAAATTGGATTTTGTGCAGTTTGTAATAATTCAGCATATTTGATTGTAAATTTAACATTATTATCCAAAAATTTTCAAAAATTTAAAGACGCTTATAAATTTAATTTCTGGCAATTTCTAGTAAGTTAACAAAATTTACAAAAAATTTCATAAATTTCCAGGTATTTATAAAATGTTTAAAATTGAATTTTGGGTATTTTATGGCGAAACTATCATATTTACATGTAAAATTACCATGAATAACGACAAGTTTTCGGAAATTTAAAAACATTTTTAAATTGAATTTTGGAAAATTCATGGTGATTTTTTATTAATTATATGAAATATTACCAAGAATTACCAAAAACTTGCAGACATTTTCGGAAATTTATAAAAATGTTTAAAATTGAATTTTGTGCAATTTGTTATAATCTAGCATATTTACCTGTAAAATTAACATAATTAGTCAAATTTTTAGAAATTTCCGAAAATTTAAAGAGATTTGTAAATTGAATTTTGGACAATTTCTGGTGAGGTACCATAATTTACAAAAAATTGAATAAATTTCCAGAAATTTGAAAAATGTTTAAAATTGAATTTTTGGTATTTTAACGTAAATTATTAGATTTAACCGTAAAATTAACATAAATGACCAAAAATTTGCGGAAATTTAGAAACATTTTTAGATTGAACTTTGAAAAATTCATGGTGATTTCTTATTAATTATATGAAATATTACCTAGAATTAGAAAAAACTTGCATAAATTTTTGGAAATTTATAAAAATGTTTAAAATTGGATTTTGTGCAGTTTGTAAAAATTTAGCATATTTACCTGTAAATTTAACCTAAATATTCAAAAATTTCAAGAAACTTTTAAATTTAATTTAGGGCAATTTCTGATAAGTTACCATAATTTAGAATTAATTTAATAAATTTCCAGGTATTTATAAAATGTTTAAAATTCAATTTTTGGTATTTTATGGCAAAAACTACCATATTCACATATGAAATTAGCATAAATAAAGAAAAATTTTCGGAAATTCAGAAAAAAATTGTATTGGATTTTGGGAATTTTATGTTGATTTCTCATTAACTATATGAAATATTACCAAGAACTACCAAAATTTGCATACATTTTTGGAAATTTATAAAAATGTGAAAAATTAAATTTGGGGTAATTTGTGATAATCTAGCGTATATATCTGTAAAATTAACATAATTGACCAGAATTTGTTTAGAAATTTCCCAAAATTTAATAAATTTCCAGAAATTTGGAAAATGTTTAAAATTGAATTTAAGAGATTTTAACGTAAATTATTAGATTTAACCGTCAAATTAAAATTAATGACCAAGAATTTGCGGAAATTTAGAAACATTTGTAGATTGAATTTTGGGAAATTTATTGTGATTTCTTATTAATTAAATGAAATATTACAAAGAATTACCAAAAGCTTGCCTACATTTTTGGAATTTTATAAACATTTTTAAAATTGAATTTCGGATAAATTGTGATACTCTAGCATATTTAACTTTGAAAATAATGCAAATAGCCAGAAATTTTCGAAAATTTCAGGACACTTTTAAATTAATTTTGGGCCATTTCTGATAAGTTACCATAATTTACAATAAATTTCATAAATTTCCAGATATTTATAAAATTTTTAAAATTGAATTTCGGGCAATTTGTGATAATCTAGCATATTTACCTGTAAAGTTAACATGATTGACCCAAATTTTTTATAAATTTCCGAAAATGAATAGAGATTTTTAAATTGAATTTTGGGCAATTTTTGATAAGATATCATAATTTACCAAAAATGTCATATTATTATTATTAATATATATTATATATTATTTTTATATTCAACTGGAAAATTACAATAAATGACCAAAAATTATCAGAAATTTCGGAAATGTATAGATATTTTAAAATTCAATTGTGAATTGTGAAGATAATTGACCAATAATGTTCAGAATTTTCCGGAAATTTACAGAAATTTTTAAATTGATTTTTTCGCAATTTCTGGTAAATTACCATAAATTACCAAAAATTTAATAAATTTCCAAAAATATGTCAATTTAAAAAAAATAAATTTAGAGTAATTTATGATAAGTTACAATAATTACCTGTAAAATTACTATAAATAGTCCTAAATTTCCATAAACCCGAAATCTACAGACATTTTTAAATTGAGTTTTGGGTAATTTTTGGTTATTCACTATAAACTGTGATGTTAAATAAAAAGTTATAAGTTTGTATCTGCTTATTTTAAGAGAGTTTAGAGCTCTTTGAAATGTTGATAAAATTTTATTTAAATTAATCGATAAGATAGATTACTATATATTTTATTTGGGTACTATTTTATCAAAAAATATCAAAAACTTGTGGAAATATACCCGCTGCCGCAAAATATGTTTTGTAATTTTTATTTTTAGGAGCACGATAAAATCTGAAACACTAATTTTCGGTCAATAAATGATAAATTTTGAGAGCTGAATTCTGTATTTTCCTTTCAGTAAGAAAAAGAAATATCTTAAATTAAAAAAAAAACAACGCGATTTTATGATCATATTCCTATAAGCAGGTGATTGAAGGGTTTTAAAAAATTTGCATTGAAAAAATGACCATAATTTTTACAATAATGTCGCTTCTGTTGACTGAAAACTCCTTTTGAGTTACAAATTCAAATTTCATATCTTTGGATGCAGATTTGATCTTAAAGAAATAATTATTGGCCTTGAAAAAATAATCTGTTTTGGTTGAGGATTCATATATTTCGTTCAAAATATTTTTTATTGATCATATAAATTATTACAGTTTTTGTTGAAAATGTACTCTTCCTGTTTATATTCTACTGTTTTTGAGTTAGAAAAAGTTTTTGTGATGTCGAAATATGAACTATTATATTTATTTTGATAATTAACCTTTTTGATTGATTAAATTTATTAATGACTAATGATTAAATTTATTAACATACGTCTGCGTGAAAAAAATCGGATAAGACAGCTGAGCAATTCGAATGGAAGTGTAGAAACCTGAATTCAGAATGGCAGGAACATCATTTCTCTATTCGAGAACTGGCTGAGAGTTAGTACAATTATTTCTGTGAATATTTATTAAAATAAAAAAATAAACCATTTTTTTAATTCACATTATGTTACTGAAAAAAAACTTATTGATTGCTGGACACTACAGTAGTCCGAAAACTTTTCTTTTCTTTGACAAAACAAAAAATTAATATTTGAATTTTTCACAAGCCCCATGAAGTTTAACATGTATTTTCCACATTATTGTGGTTATTATCCAAGTATTCTCCAAGAAAAAAAAATTTGGATGGAACAATTTATTGGATCAATAGTATTGTTTTTTTTATTGAATTTTTTAGGATTTATGAAGGCCAAGATACATTCTCAATGGACTTTGGAACACATTTTTGCAGACAGATTTAAAATTATTTTCATCTAAATAAAAAGGTTAACTATGCCTTAAAATACACCCCCTCTTATACTTTTTCTCCGCTACACCCTCTACACCTGCTTTCCTACCTTGTCTAATTTTCTTCTTGAACCAGCCTAATAAATACTTTTTGATAATTTTCTTCAACTACTTCTTGAATTTAAATGCTTCTTTTAATATAGATTTAGCAAAAACATTTCTCATTTACAGAATTCTGCATTCAAGGAAAACATAGACAATATTTATGTGATTATAAAGAACTGACAGGAAATTGTGCGAGTCCACTCAAATGTAAAGCATTTCAGCCAACGATATTACAAGACAGATACTCCAAGAGTACTACTTTATTGAAATAATTGGGTCGTGAGGATCAACTGAATCAAGAGAATGATTTGTTTCATCAGAACCAAGTGATTTATGATATCAATGCGATTAATAATAATCCAGGACCTAGTATTAGTCGAGAACCTGTTAGTATTAATGGACCTCGTAATAATAATAATAATAATAATAATAATAATAATAATAATAATAGTTGGTTAGACACTTGAACTTCACCTCAGAGGTCCGGGGTTCGATCTCTGAGCCGGCACCTCTAGAAATTTTTCAATGTACCTTTACCGAGATTCTGGTGGTTCGGAACCCACCTTAAGCTGTAGGTCCCCCCATCGTGTACTTGAATGCAACCCAGTCCGTCAATGATGGAGTAAAAAACAGGCTTTGTCCAATATGTCTGGGCAGACTGCTCTCATCAGATCACTTGATTGCATTATAAAAATTCGTCCGTGACTGATGATTTATACCGGGACAGCCCCGTACAAAAATGATCAAATAAAAAATCCAACTCTAATCAAAAATACCTTCGACATATTGGGCAGTATAAGCCTGTGACAACATTTCGCCACAGAAATGTTTTATAATAATAATAAGTGAGCCTCGGTGGCTCAGTTGGTTAGACACTTGGACTTCACCTCAGAGGTCCGGGGTTCGATCCCTGAACCGGTAACTCTGGAAATTTTTCAATGTACCTTTATCGAGGTTCTGGTGGTTCGGAACCAACCCTAAGCTGTAGGTCCCCCCATCGTGTACTTGACTGCAACCCAGTCCGTCAATGATGGGGTAAAAACCAGGCTTGGTCCAATATGTCTGGACAGACTGCTCTCATCAGATCACTTGATTACATTATAAAAATGCATCCGTGACTGATGATATATAATGGGAGAGCCCCGTGCAAAATGATCAAATAAAAATCCAACTCTATCCAAAAATGCCTTCGACATATTGGGCAGTATAAGCCTGTGACAACATTTCGCCATAGAAATGTTTTTAATAATAATTATTATTATTATTACCCCCTTCAACATACAAATAATGAGTAGCATAATCCCATTGTAATCATATTATGTATAGTATTCTTCATAACAGAAAGACAATAATCTTATGTAAAATAAAAGCTTTGGGAAGAATGTCTTTTCTGATCATCAATTCTAAATATCCAAAAACTGAAAATATTAACGATTTTAAATTGGATATTTCTATGACACAATGGAAGCAGCCATTTGAATGATAAGCAGAAAGAAAAGGACTTACAACACCTAGAAACCTTGAAAAGGTCAATTCAATTTAAAAATCTGTTTCTCTCCTTGGAAATTTAATTATGAGTATCTTTTCCTATAATAGTGGTAGATATCGTTTATTATGAAATTTTAAATTTTTCTCAACTTTAACCTTAGATTGATGGACTTGAACAAAAATAATTGATAAACGAAACAGTTATTGTTGACAATTGTCTTCTCTAATATTAACTGTTGATATTTTTTGTTTATATTGACATTTCCTAATTCTTTCCAACTGTTTACTCACTGATTCAATGGTTAATGCAAATCGGCAAACACAATAGTTTCAATAATTCGTTATGAAATTATTATTTTGATTATTAACTTAAACAATACATAAAGGAAAATAATGTAGATAAGGAAAACTTTTGAAGTTTTCGGGCTCTCGAATGCTAAAAAAAATTGAAAAAACATTCAGACATCTGAAAAATTAAACTCCGACGTCAAAAATGGATATGAACTTTGCAAGTTGCCCAACAGTTATAGAGACTATTGATTATGTGAAATTCCGAAAAAGATTATTTTTAGGGAAAGTCGTACTGACACCAAACCCCTCTGCACAGCATCAATACTTCGATGGAAAAAAATAATCTTTTTTGACACTTAATATTTTCAGTAGTCTAAGACTTTTAGGCTTCTCTGAAACAGGAACAATGATTCTTGGATTAGAAACCTTAAAGCAAAAAAATAACCGCACTATACAATGTCAGTACGCCTTTGCCAAAACATAATCTCTTTCAGAAATGTATAGGGTAAATAAAGGCTCTGATTTTTAAGCTCCTCTAAAATATTAAATTAAATTTTTTGACTGCGATCCCTAACGCCAAAAACCAACCCTTTAGCACAGCACCAGTGTAACTTTTCCAAAATATACTAATTTTCGGAAATTTTAGAGGGTGAATAAAGTCTATAACTTTTGGGCTTTTCAAAAATAACAAATTCAATTTTTGGGTTACGACCGATACTTCCTTCTACGAGGACCGTCGTGGATGTCACATAGAAACATTTTATTATTTAGATAATTTCTTACCATCCGGAGGAGATACTATGGAACTTTGAACTTATCTCGAAATTCGTCAAAAATGTCACTCCGTCTGGCGGTGTTTATGGCGACGTATCTTTCTAACTCCATATTATCGTTTAGAGAGATCTATAATCGCTTAGACTGCTGGCAGCAAACGCAATTTTAAAAAATTTTCGAAGAATTTTATGTCATTTTCAAACATGCATAAAAGCCTGTGTGATAACGGAAGCCCTGATTCGGCCTTGGCTTTGCTCATCAGCAACTGCCTCTGTTCTTTCCATCTCTTAATAAAGCTTCCGTTTAAGAGGCAGCTGCTGTAGACCTCTAACAGCAACTGCGAGTGATACCGCCCGATTGACTTGAGCGCTTCTGATAGAATACCACCAAGGCCCGGTGCCTTCTTGGTTTGAAGGAAGCTAACAACTGTGCGAAACTCTTCAGCTTCAAATAGTGAAATATCTGTGAAGACATCCACTTTCACTGTTTTCAGCTGCTCATTTGCTGTTTGAAACAGTGATTCAACGTTCTTCCTCATCGTATCCCCATCGAATTTGAGTGGTGCTGTGACTGTTCTCAGCTTTCGGGCAACTATTCTGTATCCGAGACCTCAAGGATCGTTATCCACCACCTTTACCACATCCGTCTAACCTGCGCGTTCGCATCGTTTTATGGTTTTCTTTAGCTCTTTCTTTGTTTGTAGAAATTCCGCGTTTCTTAGGGCCATCTCGACGGTTCTCTTTTTCATTTGCTTGGGCTTTAATCATAAGGAAAAGAAACGTATTCTCTGTCAAACAATTTCCTCAGATCACCAGTAATTCGGATATCGGTTTTGTTTAAATTCTTCTGGAGCATGAAAGCATCGCATGCTCGACGAATGAAAGCCAATGCCCTTTCTAGTACAATTCCAGAGTCTTCTATTGTCTTCTTTCCTTTCCGTGTCACCTCTGCTCTTCTTGCCTTGCGGGTTAACTCCATTTCGAAGATCTTCTTGTCCAGCTTTACAGCATTTTACCGCTTGGGCCTATGGCTGCACAATCCCCGAAATTTATTATCTATCTGCAGCCAGAAAATAATGTACAGTTGACCAATGCCTGTATCGCTTTTACGTGGAAGACATCGACTACCACAATTCCGACATACATTTTCAGGATTGCTTCCTCTAATCTTCCACCTTAGCCTCAAAATCCTTTTTCGCGCGTTCCGAGTGAAGTACACGCTGGCGGTAGTGGTTCGTTTACTTCTTACCCAGAAAAACAATCACCAGTTTCGTGATCGTCGCGCTCTTCAGAGATCGCGAAACTCAGGCACGACCAGGGTCACCAAATCTTTAACCATCCTGACCTGCATCCCCTCAGCAAAGGCGGACAGGCTCGGGTAAATAAGAAGATTCCTTAATGGAGACTTTGTGACAGCAGGCCAAATCTTATAATATCAAAACGTGCCCCCTGCAAGCAGGGCTCTGTGGGGGTTAATTCTTATTTCCCTAGCGTCTCGTGATTATAGCATAGAATACGTACAAAAATACAAAATAAAAACAACGAGGAGTCCGTATCGGGTACCTCCTATAAACCGCCTTCAAAAGTGAAAGCTCCTTAGGAGGCCATCCATCAGACGCGGTGCGAAATTCGAATAATCCAGCTGGAATCCAAAGGGACACCAGAAACGTTCGGAGGTTCTCGAGATTAAAATTTGAATTGCTAAGACAGGAATCTCCGCGATGCAGTTTAATTTGCATTACAGCAAATGTGCCTCGACGATTCTAGCCAGGCTCATGTCAGTTGGGCATAAAGGGATATTCCTAATCAAAAATTTAGGTTATATAGGAAAGGATTAGTGGACTGTCAGAGTGTGACATACTATATAAAGGAGCGCGTAAAAAAAACGAAAAGAAAATGCATAGAAGTTTAGGGTATGAATGCTATCTTGCTGCCTAAGCTATACTCTAGGGATCTTACGGTTATTAAGGTGAAACTCGAGGGCAGTAGCGGAGAAAGACAGCTGGTTATTGCCTCCGCTTATCGCCTAGTCGATGTTGATGGAGCCATAATTCCCGGAGAGATTCAGACTCTAATTTGGCACTGTCAGGAGAACAGGATTCCTCTGATGTTGGGTTGTGATGTAAACTTACCATACGGTGTGGTAAAGCACAAACTCGACTAGCAGATGAAGAGACTTAATCATATACCTAGCACGCACTTATGTAGAGATTCTCAATCTGGGTAATTCTCCGAAATTCTTGATTACAAAGGGAGTGAAGTTCTCGATTTGACTCTATTCATGAATGATCCGAGGAGCAAGGTTGTGGTCTGGAGATTCCCCAATGTGGAGGCTCTCTAGCTAACTCTAGGAATACCGGCGATATAAGAAAATCGCGAAAAACTTTTGGCTCACAGAACTTTAATATAGAATAAAAATTTGAATTATTGGGATACGCTATTATATAGTAACGGAAATTAAAAAATGCAAGGCAAAAAGAACAGAAAGTGACTTGCGGACAATGCTTTTGTCGAACAGCTCGAGCGCAGCCTCAAAATGGAACATCAAAACATACGCAAGGAACACTGTATTCAACGGTACACACGAAAATATTAGATTAATAAACAGTATAAGATTTAAATTTTGGGGCGATGACGCAAAAATTTTTCTTGGTCCTAGGAGGGTAACTCAAAGGGTAATAATCAAAAATATTAGGTTTAAAGACAGCCACAATATCGAGCAAATGTTCGCAAACAGAAAAATTCACAAAATTCAAATTTCGTGCGAATAATATGTAATTTTGATTTGAACCTAGCTAGTCGAACAAGAGTGCGAAACGAAATTATTGAATGCACAAACAGTACAAAGAATAGCAAAAAAAATGAAAAAACTTAAATTTCAGAGGGATGACAAGAAATTTCGATTTTGCCTAAAAAGCAAACCAAAATATTACGAATGAAAATATTAAATATACAAACAGTAAAAACGACGCAATAAATGTAATGAAAATTAAAATTTAAATTTAAAGGGGGAAACATTTAATTTTGATTTTTCTCTAGCGGGACAACCAGACTGGTACAAACGAAACCAGTAAATGTAGAATCAGTAAAAACGATGCACAAACGTTAGCAAAATGTAAAATATAAAATAAGTCATATTTGTCGGAGGATGATATAGAATTTTTATTCGCCCCTAGCTGAACAATAAAGATGGTGCAAACAAAAATAAGAAATGTACAAACAGTACAAACGATAGGAAAAAGCTATTTGTAAATTCAAATTTCAGAGGGATGACACGAAAATTTGATTTACTCTCAGAAGGCAACCCAATTGGTATAATCAAAAACCTTATATGTACAATAGGGAAAAATGAAAATTATAGAATTAGTCAAATCATTTGAGCTTAATAAAAGCTTGTTGGTTGACATCCGAGAGAAGTTAAAAAAAAATTCGAAATCGGTCAATATCTTCTGTTCCCTTTTTTAAATTAAAAATTAAAAATTTGGACATTCTACAAAATCTCGCTTTTGCCTAAAAAATTATGGCAAATTTTTTCTATGTACATGCAAGTGCAGCTTCTTCGACACTTGCATTTGTTCGAAAGATAAAAAAGTGCTTGTCAAGAAGCGTAATTTTCTTGATAATCAATGAAAGCTAGGTGTTTAGCTATTGGATCTTTAGACCATGCAGAATCAAACAACATGGAGAAGAGGCTAGAAAGCAAGTTCCAGGATTCTGTTAAGCACAAGAAGCTTGATATCTCCACTCTTAGTTCTGATTTCTGCTTGAAAAAGAAAGTGATATTATCAGAACATGATAGTGCAGAATCCTTAGTAACTAATGCTGAAGAATGCTTCAAACCTAGCACTAGCGGACGTTCTTTCAGTTTATTTAAAAATAGATTAAGCCTTCCTTATACAGCCCTCATCAGTCAGAGGTTTAACGTTTCTGATATAGTTGCTGATGATCTCTTTGCTGCGTTTTCCTATGATGTTAATCTAGTTTCGGAGGAGAAAACATGTCTTGTGATTGATAGGTTCAAAAGAAGTAGAGAGAAAAATGAAGTTGGGCACAAATTACAAATAGAGAGTGCTGAAGATACAAGGCAAAATGTTCTTTTTGGCCTCTACTTTGACGGTCGCCATGACAAGAGCATCGTGAATGAGAAGCGAGGGGCTAAATACTACCAACGTACTTCCACAGAAGATCATTACTCTCTCGTTCAAGAACCTGTCTCTCAGCATATTAGGCCTGTAACATCTGCTTCTGGTTCAAGTAAAAGTATTTACGACTGTATTTTTACCTTTGTGTCTGACAAAATGCCTGATAGCATAAAGAATCTTCAAGCCGTCAGATGCAATGGTACCTTTGTGTACACTCGTTTTCAAGGTGGTATAATCCGAGAGCTTGAACTGAACGTTAACAAACCACTTCAGTGGTTTATTTGCTTAATACATTTCAATAAGCTCTAAGGCATCTCTTTCAAATAATTGATAGCACCACAAACGGATCCACAATCATTTTTGGGACCTATCGGACAAAAATTTCCAAATTATGAGAAATCACTGGTTGTTTGCTTAAAAGAATTAGATTGTTTATATCTAACTATAGATCCTGCTATACTAAGCAAAATCAACAGTATCTACTTGAAATAGCTTACGCTGTTAAGTCGAGTGTATGTTCTGAAGACCTGGCAAATCGAGATCCAGGATTAATCAGTCATTCTCGCTGGTTAACTGGGGCTAGTAAAATCCTGAGAAAGTTTATTTCAACTAAGAAACCTAGTAGAGAAATCAAAACTTTGGTAACATTTATTATGACAGTGTATGTTCCCTCGTTGTTCAGAATGAAGGTACACCACTCAGTTAAAGATGGTGCAAAGCATCTGCTACAGTTTACTAAGTCTTCTCGCTATCTCCCAAAGAAGTACCTTAAAGTAATCAATATAGTTATTTGTCGAAATTTATATTTTGCAAATCCGGAAAACATTCTTTTAACAATGCTAAACGATGATGGACCAGAGATCAGAGAGTTGGGATTAAAAAAAATCCTTTGAGCCAAGCAACGTACCACACGTGTTGATGCGGGAGCTATGCATGTCTTCAAATTCCCTGTTACCCACAGTAAAGCAAAAGAATATTTTGATTTAATTAATTGGTCTACTTGCAAAATCACTGTCCCTTCAGCTTTTGAAACCAAGAAGGATTTCAAGGCAGGTTGATTAAAACAGCCGCGAAAAGCAATAACGTAATAACACCATCATTTTTTGCGTATGAAATGTTACTTTTAGCAAGTTGTCAAAATCGCTAAAAAACGTAAAATTAACAATATTTGAACGTCTGAAACATCATGAAATTTTCTTTTTTTTAACAAAATAACAGCTTCTTTCTTTGGTTCAAGGTGAAGAAATTTCAGGTTCGACATATTCAACTTTTTTCGAAATGTGTGCATAGGACTGAATAAAAAAAATATTTTTGGGCATTTTCAAACAATTCTAAATTAAGTAAAAAATTCTTTTTTACTTATAATTTTTTATTATTATGCAGTAGAAAAATCTGTACATAAAAAAATCGCTATCATTTTCGGGGCAATAGGGAAATTTTTCAGAATTTTCAAATAAAATAAGGGAATATAAGATATTAACTGATTTAAAAAATCGTGCAAGCGAAAATATTAAATATATAAACAGTATAAACAACGTAACTTTGTGAGCAAAGAAAAAAATATATAAATTCAAATTTCGGGGGCCTAGTACGAAGTTTTGGTTTGCGCCTAGCGGGGCTACAAAGAGATTCAAACCTAAAGTATTAGATATACAAGCAGAAAAAGGAGGTCAAAATCTTAGTAAAAGGAAAAATTTCAGAAATTCAAATTTCGCTGGGAGGTTATGAAATTTTAACTAACCCCTACCTGGGCTACCAAGGAAGTAGAAACGAAAATATTTGGTGTCAAAGAGTAGAAACAAAGTTCAAATAAGAAAAGAAAGAAAGTCTGAATTTCTGTGGCAAACCTCACGGATGTACGTACTCATCTTCGAAAACTGCAGATTACATAGGCCAACATGGTTTTGTTGTTAGCAAGTGAAGGGTAATTTTTTACGTAGAATCCAAATCAGGGGTCAGAATTGGCGCATCATGTCAGTATTTTAAGATATTTGAGGTTATGTACCCGAAAATTGCGTTTTGGGCTACTTTTAAGGCTATGTATAGAAGACATCAAAATTTTTGGGTTTCTTTCTTTAGTTCTTTAACTTGAAAGTCGCAGAGTTCAATTACCATTTTTCTTCACCAAGTTACGCCAATTTGAAATTACGAGAAATATCCCATTATGTCTTGAGCATTTGCTTTAAATACTTTGAGGCAGACATTTTTCTCATAAAAACTGACTGACATGACCCCATTATTTGCAGGCCTATATTATGTTTTAAACCCTTATAATTAAAAATAACTTGTGTGGAATGACATTAATCTATCAAAGTGCGAGACAAAATTTATTAAAAAATGGTTTTTCTTAAACCATCAAATTTTTTTTAAATATACTAAAAAATTTTCGAGCATTCGAAGTCTTTTAAAACTTCTGAAACATCTTTAAAAATACTTCGCATTTTTAGAAATTTCCTAAAATCTTTTTAATCATTTGAAATTTCTTTAAATTATTGAAATCTGTTTAAAATTTCTTGGAATTTTTCAAAACACCTATAATATTTTCAAACATGTAAATTTTTTTTTAAATTCCTTAAAACTTTTTTACTACATTTAAAGCTCCTAATGATTTTTAAAATATCCTGCAATCTTTTTAATTCTTTGGATTATCTTAAAATCCTTTGCAACATTTGAAATGTCTTCAAAATTTCATAAAATTTTTTAAAACGTACTAAAATTCTAAAATTTTAAATTCGTTTATGAATTTCATAAATCATAAACCCCTTAGAATATTGCAAATTGCCTACAATTAGAATTTGTAATTCTTTTCGAATACTCTCCTATAAAGCTTTTCGAAATTCTTTGAAAATTTTGAAATAAATTGTGAATTCCTTGGAATTTCTAAGAATTCCCTAAAATCATTAAAATCCTCTCGAACTTCTTAGAGTTACCGAAATAAAATAGAAATTTCTTGGTTTGTTCTTAACACCTGGAAATGTTTTTCAATCCCTTGAAAGTTTCTACATAATTCAAAACATCCTTGATATTTTTAAGTATACCCTAAAATACTAATTTTTTTAAATTCATTAAGATACCCAAACCATCTTACCCAACACCCCCTTAACCCATGCTACTGCCCTTTTGTCTCCCCTCTCATACAACAATACCTCCATGCTTATCCCACTCCTTTCCACCTCTTTACACTCCTCCAACCAGTGCTCAACTTTTGCATCCTCTTTCTCGCACAGTTCACACATTCTCTTCTCTCTAAAAAGCCAGCACCTATTATAATCCTCAATGTAACCGCATCTCATTCTCGCTATAAATTCCTGACTTCCTTGCACTCCTTTCTCACACAAATATTCCGCTCTCTCCTTCGGCATAATCCACAAATAGTTCCCGTTGAACATTGACTCTCTTATTCTCTCCTCTACTTCTGCCTTCTCTTTCTCCATGCCATTCTTTTGAACCAACTCATATACCTTCCTTCCTTCCTTCATTGTGCATCCTTCTCAGGAGATTTCTCGATCCAGTTGCAGTCTGTTCTTGCGCACCAATTTTCCTTTATCTGCTTTAAATGCTTGTTTCCAGAGAGGGTAGGAAAAAAGTATAGTGTGTATCAAGATCGTTAGGCTATTTTTCCTCGTGTAACTTTCGCCCTCGCTTTGCTTGGGCGGTAAGTTTGCAATCGTCAAAATTGCCTTCCTTACGCCCTTGATACACCATATACTAATGAATAACTAACTTTATTTAAGGACTAACTAACCTTAATTAAAAATTAAAAAATTAAAGTTACGGACAAACGACACAAGCTATAAAAAAATTAAGTAACGAAATTTTCTGATCAAAAGAAAGCGAAACATCGTTCTATTATATCATGACAATTTTTTTAAAAGATACGTAGTTTTTGTTTTAATCGTAAAAAAATTGAAAATAAAAAAAAATTTCGAAAAGCGAGAGAATAGACGAACTAAATTAAGAGGCAAAAGTTCTTTAACCAAAAAATATCTACAGGTTTATTATACACTCTGGTTATAAAAATATATTTAAAGTCAAAAGTAAACGTTTGGGAAGAACAATACAAGATTCAATAACATTTTTTTTAAAATAATTTTACGCCTAAATTATATCTAAGTGAAATAAAAAAACTAAATTAATGGAGAAACGACACAAGTTACAATATAATTTTTAATAATAATTTTTTTTAAATGGTGAAAATAAGACGATGGCAATACTTTTGTTCCAATGCTAATGCATATTATGAATATTAATAATATGAATTTATTGAAATGATTTACTTTTTTCAGGGTGGGTAAAAATTCAATATAATGCAAAATAAGAAACAAATATTACATATATGAAATCATTAAAAATAAAATTATGACTTTATTTATCAACATTTGAATAAGCAGTCCCAGACCCAGGTACAGAAATAAATATAATATACATTTGTTATAACAGAGTTGAACTTCGTGTAGATAAGTTTGCATAACTGATGTTATCAAGTGCGAAACATAAAATACATTATAAGAATGCGTTCGTTGAAGCTAAAGGAGCTTTAACGAAAGAGAATTCACTAGCACCAAATGATGGTTGTCGATGCTTTGACCTTTAGTTTTAAAAGGTTTGCGCACAAATGTGGGTTGAATACAAACACCGAGCACGTAGCGCGAGATGAATGCGTCATCGAGCCCGAAGCGCGAGAGAAATACATTATCGAGCGCGAAGCGCCAAAATCAAACCGCGCAGCGAGAATTTTTTATAACATCAATGATAAACTAGTGAATTTGTTTTTAGTTATAAGTTTAATTGGTTTAAATCTTATTTTCCGAAAATTTTTGGAATGCTACACAATTTCGTAATAGTAAACATACATAGCGATTGCACCCAAGAAGGTTTATTCGAACCAAATCCGTGTTTGTTTGAAAACACTATTTTCATGAAGCAAAGAGGCACTTTTTATGTCAATAAGAAAATATTCGATGCTTAAGAAATATGCATTATAATGGTCCTATTCAGCAGCTTTGATCGAAAGGTAGGGATACATTTTGTATATATAAAGCGAGAAAGCTAGAAAAATATTCACTTATTTTGTTACGCTGATTGAATAAAATTCATTAAAAAGTTTGTTAACAATAACTGCAATGCGATTTTTAGTGTTTGTCTTTTTGTGCTACATTTTTTACAATTATGTTAGGGCTGGTGATAAGGTTACAAAATTAAGTGTTGAAGGTTCTAGACCTTACATTCCAATACGACACCAACAAAAACAACAGCAACGGGAACAAGGTCCACTACAAACACAACAAAAAATACATCAACAAGAACTGCTGAAAGTACAACAAAAAATACAACAACAAGAACCACTAGAAGCACAACAAAAAATACAACAGGAAGAAATACGACTAAAACAACTAGAACAAGACATAATGATAATACAAGGGCAATTAAATAAAAAACTAGCTTTACAAGCACAAGAAGTACGGGACAAGAGATATATTAATTTAAAACAAGCTCGCAGTGAGTTTAAAAACATATTTACTTAAGTTTAAGCTCTACTTTTTACTCCTTACGCGAAAAAAATTCCAAGAGATTAATTCACAACACTGCTCCTTGATTTTATCACGTTTTGGCGCGAAAACTAAGATCTCAGAAACCTTGCTTTTAAAGCATAGGTCTCGAAGTTTTAGACATTAAGTCACGATCCCTTGCTTTTAGGTCTCGAATTTTATGCTTTTAAATCATATAGAGTCCGAATATTTAAAGCACGTAAAAATTGTAGCTCTAAAATAAGGCGCCTCCGTGAATTTATTTCTTCAAATTTCTCTCTGTCGAGGGAGTGAAAAGTGACGTCTGAGGTAAATAATGAAAATTGTACATTAGGATGATACAAAAATGCATTGAAAAAATTGTTTTCACTTCAGAGGGCAAGACGCCAATTTTTTCCTTTTTTTCCCTTTCCCAAAAAAATCTGTTTTTTATTTATATTCGAATATTAACTGGGCAATTCGAAATCCCACTTAATTAACAAGGGGAAATTTTGAATTTTCGAAAAATTAAACTCATGTTCCAGGGTTTCATCGAAACGTGCCAAATTTTTTAGAGATTAAAGAAGAGTGTCAGCAAAATAACATTATATTAATAACTTTTATTTCCAACCCACCCTCACTCTCGCGGCAGCGCCCTTAATATAACCCAAAAATAAAAAAATTTAATTTCTACGTACTATTGTTACTTTTTACTGATTCCCGTCATCTTCTTCATACAAATAATTACTGATGGACAATTTGAATAATTACCATCACACTTTAAACAACTTTTAATTGCTTAAGCAAATTTAAATTATTGAAACAATTATTTATTTCCAAAAAATGTCAAAAGTGATCGTATTTTCTGATTGAAATAAAATATTTTGTCATTAATTCGAATAGCAAATTTGTCTAAAAACATTTCTTTTAATGTTCAATAAATTTATATTTGTGTAAACAATTTTCATTTGCTCAAGTCGTTATTTTTCGATAAATAAAAAATAAAATAAAATAGAACACATACAATAATTTTTCTGACTGTTCCATTTTTCAATTATATATACAGAATTATTATTTAAAAATATTTACAATAAAAGTTATATACAATATATAACAATTATTTTCACGAAAATACAATAACAATAATTAATTGTATAAATAATAGTATAAAGCTTATAGCAGAATTTACTACTTTAAATCATTAAATATTATGTTTAAGTCATAAAATACGATCCAAGCAGTATTTTCGGAAAAGTAATTATTTAAACAAAATATTCTTGTTTAAATAATTCAAAAGTGGTTCATGTATTATTTATATGCACTCTACTGTCAGGAACATAATTGTATGTGTTCTATTTTAATTCATTTTTTTAGTTATCAAAACCAAACTGCTTGAGCATATAAATATTGTTTAAACAAATAGAAATTTAATAAATATTAAAATAAATGTATGCAAATTATTTAACAATTCAACGAAACCTTGTATAGGAAACTAATCTAAAAATAAAATTAATATTTCTGGCTCAATTGTTAGAAATTTTTAAAATATGGAATAAATAATTGCTTTTAATAATTACGTAATATTTTTCAAAAAATGTTCTACTCCAAGCAATGACAAACCATTACATTTCAATAATAAAATGCGAATATCTTTAACATTTTTTTTAAATTAATAGTTCTTTAAATACGTGACATTAGTTTAAACAATTTAAAATCGTTTTAAAAGTCATATAAAATATTGAAATTGTCCATTAGTTATTATTTGTATAAAAAAGTGGACGGAAAGTAGTACAAAGTAACAATAATACCTAAAAATGCAGTTATTTTTTTAGGTCATATTTGGGGCGCTGCGTGGAGGGTGGGAGTAGTCGGAAATAACAGTCACAAGTAAGGTTTTATTTCGTAGAAACTTCTCTTTAATTCCTAGAAAGTTTAGAAAGTTTTTATGATAAACTGGACCATGAGTTTAATTTTTTGAAAATTCAAAATTTTTCTATGTCAGTTAATGTTGCAGAAAATAAAATTTTAAGATAATTTATGGAAAGTTACTATATATAATTGATCAAATCACCGTAATATACCATAAATTTTCGGAAATGTATATAAATTTTCAAATTGAATTTCGGGAAATATATGGTAAGTTCTCATCAATTACCCGTAATATTACCATAAATTACCAAAATTTCCTAATTTCCGGAAATTTATGAATATGTTTAAAATTGAAGTTTGGGTAATTTGTGATTATATATTATGCTTACCTGTGAACTTACATAAATGAACTAAAATTGCAAGAATTTTTAGGAAATTGAAAGACATTTTTAATTTACATGTCAGGCAATGTATGATAGTTTACAACAACTCACAAAAAGTTTCATACAGTTCCAGGAATTTTTAAAATGTGTAAAATTGAATTTAGGTTAATTTATAGTAATATACAATATTTACCTGTAGAATTAATATAAAAATAACCGAAAATTTTCATGAATTTTTGAAAATTTACGTACAATTTTAATTAAAATTTTAGGCAATCTATGAAAAGTTATATGTTTCCTTCAAAATTACCGTTAATCATGCTATATTTGCGTTTACTTTTTGAATAAAAAATGTTTAAAATTTAGGGAAACATAGCCTACAAGCAGTTTTTGATCAAACATTCCCAAAAATTTTAAATAAAAAAAATGGCGATGATTTTTATAATAATGTCAGCTGTTTTGACTGAAAAATTCTTTTGATTAAAATATTTAAACTTATTCTCATTTTGCAGAAATTATATCTTTTTGCTTTTTTGAAATATCAACAATTATATTTATTTTGAAAATTATTCTTTTTTATTGAAAATTCAACTATTTTGTTAAAAGTTATGTAGGCCTAGATTTTTTCTGTGTGTATAATAGCTTCCCATTGGGCACAAAATTTGGCGACGTCTTCACGACATCGTTACGACATCTTTAAGACAACTTTACGACGTCCTATGTCCATGTCGTTAAGGTATCTTCACAATATTGTAAATGTGTCGTATGATCTGACGATGTCTTTACGATATCGCAAAGACACCAAAACGACATGGACATAGGATGTCGTAAAGTTGTCGTAAAGATGTCGTAACGATGTCGTGAAGACGGTGCCAAATTTTGTGCTCACTGGGTTTTTAAGCTAATTTTATTCATTAACAGAGGTCTGCGTTAAAAAATCGGATGTGAAAAATAGTCACTACCTTTGGAAGTGCAGAAACCTGAATCCAGAACTACAGGAACATCATTTCTTTGATCGAAGACAGGCTGAGTGTAAGTTCATTTACTTCTGTGAAAATTTATAAAAATCAACAAAAATAAAAATTTTGTTAATTTTGATGCTGTTACTAAAAAAATCTTGTTGATCACTGGGCACTACAGTGGTCCAAAAATTTTTTTTTCAAAAAAAATAATAATATTTAGATTTCACTTTTTTGCAGAAATATTTGAAATTATTTTTTGAAATTATTTTCCTTTCAAAAAAAGTGAATGATTTCCTTTAAACTACCCCCACCCCTTCTATAATTTTGTTTTTTATTATTTCTACACTAGCGTGGTCCAAAAAACCGACTTTCAAATAATTAAATTCAGGTTTCTGGATATAAACTTAGCTTGCGAGAGATATTACGACTTTGTTGAGAAGTCTCAAAACAATCATTTCCATGGAATCACTTCAAATTTTGATGCCTAAAAATGCCCCAAAAAATTGAAATTGACATTTTTGCCCAAAACTAACACATAAATACTCTGCTTTTCCGTTTTTCGACATAATTTGTTTTTCCCCAAGTGGAATGGTTTTAAGTATTTTCCAACTAATTTGCAATTGTTCAAAGAATTTATTTTTGCTTAAATAATTTTTTTTGTACTCACTCATTAAAAGGTAGATTTTTTATGTTTGATTAGACAATTGGTCTTTTTGAAGAATAATGATCTTTGTCTCAAGCATTTAGTATTTGTTTAAATAATTTATTATTATTTAATTGTAACTTTTTCTTTAAAATCGGTATAAAACTATAGTTATTCAAAATATAGTTAGCTTTGCTGTTTATAATTAAATATCTACGTCATTTTGATACTTGTACCTTATTTTGTAATAAATTATTATTTGTTTAAATCAATTTTGTTTGTTTAAACAATTTTTTTTTAGAAATGCAGGTTTGCAATTTTTGTTTTTCTGCAATTATTGTGGTAATTTTTCATTGCTAATAGCAAAATTTGTTGTCTAAGCCATTATCATATTGTTTAATTAATTTATTAAATATTAGTGCAACATTTCATTGGAAAATGTGATTTAAGTTTCTGATTTTTTTCTCAATTTAATTAATTATATCGCTTATTGTTAAATATTCAAACCTCAAAAAAATTATTTAAATAACTAATATGTGTCCATAAAACGTTTTAGATTGGTCATGAAAACTTAATTTTTTTAGAGACTTCATTCTATAAAAATTACATTGTATTTTGTCGTTCTGAAATTATTTTAATAATGTTTTCATCTAAAGCACCATCTTGGACAAACTCGTTTGTCCTCTGATAGCTCCAAGTAAGTTTTCTTTGTTTCTCAAGATCCCCCAGATTAGCTATCAGTATTCTCAAGGAAATTAAAAATCATTGTATTTTTTAAACGTCACTGGACATTACAACAAAAAATTTCGCTCTCAATAATGAAAAATTACCACAATAATTGCAAAAAAAAACATTAATTTAAAAAATTTATTTTCGAACCAATTTTTTAAACAAACAAAATTTATTTAAACAAATAAGTATTTATTAAAAAATAATGTACTAGTATCGAAATGACGTAGATATTTAATAATTAGCAGAAAAATAAAGTGGGTTTTTTTAAACTAGAGTTTTATAACTCTTTTTTAGAAAAAAGAATAAGTGCAAAAAAAATTATTTAATAAAAAACAAATTGTTTAAACAATTGGAAATTAGTTTAAACTCCTTAAAACCATTCCACTTGACAAACAAAAATAATTTAATGCAAAAAGGCAAAAACAGAGCATTATGTGTCAATCTTGGGCAAAAATGTCAATTTCAGTTTTTTGGGGCCTTTTTGGGCTCCACAAGGGTGGAGGCGGGGGCGTCAAAATGTAGAGTAATGTAATGAAAATGATTGATTAGGGACTCCCCAAGTAATTTTTAATATCTCCCGCAAAGTAAGTATAAATCCAGAAACCTGAATCCCATTTTTCCGAAAACCAAAATTTCCCCTAGTTGATCTTATGGGATTTTCAGAGCCTTTGCGGCACGTATTAATATTAACCGATTTGGCTCGAACATAGAAAAAAATTTTTTCTGGTAACCTCACAAAATGGGGGTTGGCATAACCTCTAATCCAAAAAAAATTCAACAGGTATTATTTTGGACCACCCTATTCCACACCTATTTGTCTATACCTTCTCTAATTTTTTTTTCTTGAAACAGACTACAAGACACTTTTGGATCATTTTCCTTAACTACTTTTTGAATTTAAGCACTTGTTTCACTATATATTTGACAAAAACATTGATCATTTACAGTTTTCTGCATTCTTGGAAAAGAACTACCATATTTATGTGATTGTAAAGAACTTGTACCACATTGTAAGATGGACAACACATGTGCAGCATTTGCACCAAGGGAATTCCAATTTGCGTTAGACAAGCGTGCTACTCTCTTAAAACAAATGGGTCGTTATGCGCAACTGAATGAAGAGAATCAATTAAATAATCATAACCTAGTGACTTATAATAACCTCTTGATGCATAATAATCAAGGACCTCATACTATTCAAAAAACTTATTATATTGGACCTTATTATAGTCCCTTGTAATCATTATATGTATACAATTATTCATGACAGGAATGTAAAAAATCTCATTTCAAATAAGAGCTCTGTGAAGAATTTCTTTTATGATCATCAAAACTGAATGCCCAGGAAGTATAAATATTAATGATTTTCTTTTAAATATTTTCATAATGTTATGTAAGTAGCTACTTAAATTAACAACAGAAATAAAATAACTGCACAATGTAAATTTAGAAAAATCTAGAAAAACAAAAACCATTAACGATAGAAAATCGTCAAAAGCACCATTTCTAAGTGTCCCTAATGAGACTGATCTTAGAATGTGTCTTTGGACTCCTCGAACAAGACAATAAATATATTTAAAAAATTGTGAATAAGGAAAGTTTTTGGGGCCATAAGAAACGAAAACACTCTTAACGATAAAAATTCGCAACAATTTCACTAATTGAGAGTTTCGATTATCGGTATGAAAATGTGTATTTGGAATCCCTGAATAACATATCAAAAAGTAAACAAATGGGATATAGAAACTTGTGCACGTGTAAAGATTGGAGATTTCCAACTACAAACGTCTCAATTAATAGGTATAGGTCCATGAAGTTAGCATCAGGATAAATAAAATTTTAAAAATCAACATTATGTACAAAAAAACACCTTCTTTGTTAAAACTCAATCCTCGTAAAAGTACAAATTAGCCTTGAGCATTTTTTGGGCTCTTGAATGCTCAAAATAATCGAAAAACCGCTCATACGTCAGAAAAATTAAACCCCTACGTCAAAGGCAGATATTAAATGTTCAAGGGGCCCAACCATTAAGAAAGACTATTGATACTGTAAAATCCAGAAACAGATTTTTTTGTCAGAAAGTATTACTGACACCTACCACTGTGCACATCAATAGTACTACGTTGCAAAAAAAGAATCTTTTTTGAAATCTTAGAGTGCCAATAGAGTCTCTGACTTTTAGGCTTTTCAAGAATATGAACATCGATTTTTGGGCTGGATCCCTCAACCCTTAAAGTCCCCATTGGGTTGTCAGTGCCCTGACACATTATATTGAAATTTACGAAGTTCATTCTTCTTCAGATTTTAATTTTTGTTTTCAATATCTTCAAATTAAAAAACCAGTTGCAATCCTTGACGCCAAAAACCAACCACTCTGCACAGCATCAGTATGGCTTTGCCAAAATATAATGTTTCTCAGAATTTTAGAGGTTGAGGAAAGTCTCTGACTTTTGTGGCCCTCAAAAATAAGAGCATTGATTTTTTGGGTTTGACCTACACTTGATTCTAGAAGGACCATCTTTGATGTCATAGCAACATTCTATTATTTAGATAATTTCTTACGATCTGGAGGAGATACTACGGCACCTTGAACTTATTTCGAAGTGCGTCCACATTGTCGCACTTAAGATTAAAAATAGGAGTAAGATTGTCGATTTCACTGTATGCTCCGCTTAACTCAAGAGCAAGGTAGTGGACTTTAGATTCTCCAATGAGGAGTCTCTCTCGGACTCTGGAAACGTTGATGGGTCTTACAAGATCGGCGCTGTACATAGTAGAGCTCTGGTGGGTTAGCTCAGGGCTCTGGGAACATCCGGAAAAAATCAGCATTTTAATATTCACGAGGAAAAACCAGATGCCGAAAGTGGGGTCTAGGTCCCAAAATATTTGCATGGCTCTACTATGCTGTCCCTAATCCCATTTTGTTGTAGGCGTACATGATCTAGTAGCCACGCTTGCAGAAAAGCTTGCGTTTAGGAGTTTGACAGGAGCAATGATGCCTACGCCTACAGAGGCTAGACACACTAGGATTCTGAGTGTTGTCGGCACCCTGCCGATGCTAGAGATAAGCCAAGATGAAATAAAAAAAATATTCCGCTTTGCTAAGGCTTTCCGCGTTTGCATTCCATGTAGGGATATGTAAATAGAAATTGGTAACCCGCTCTCATAAGGGGGAACTTGGTATACGGATGACTCCAGGGATGTGGGAGTGTCAGGAGCAAGAACCTATGACAGCACTAAAATGAGATGGATGGAGTCCTACTTAGCAATCATCCTACTGTAGTTAAGGCGGAGGTCCTCACCGTTCTTCGCCATTATGAAACGCTATTTGAAGAAAACGATGCTGACAGATAGATTACGATCTGCTCGAACCACCCAGCGACTCTAAGATTTCGGTAGTGAAACCAGATATAACATGAGAACAAGTTAGGGAATGCAAAGTCACATTAAAACAACTTGCAGAAAAAATAGAGTGGTTCTCATAAGAGTTCCTGCTCACACAGGGATCAAAAGTAACAAAAAGCGGACCAACTGGCAAAATGCGGCATGGCAAGTGAATATGTGGGACAGACATCGGTACTGGGACTAGTGTCTTGATGGATTAGTCTTGTTATCAAAAGCTGGATCCTTTAAAAGCACCAACAATTCTGGGAGAAAACCCAGAGATACCAACAGGCTAAATCCGTCCTCGGATATGAGTTCAGAATTGACTGAACCAGGAAAATCCTGATTTTTCCAAAGAAATACTTTAGGATAGGGATTCAGTTTCTCACTGGACAGAACCACTAAAAACTGGTGTTTTCGTCACTTTTGGTACCTTCTATGTAACTTCTTATAACCTCTTTGTCAAAATATTTGACTTATTTACGTGAACTAGGTTGAGTAATAAAAGGATACATTAAATTTAAGATGATGAAAATCTTTATTGTTGACATTCTTGACATCTGTGTTTACAAATCCGCACCACCGAAAAAAACGATTTGCACTGACTACTGCGATGTCGCAGGCTTTACCCGCTCACGGCAACACCTTCGCTTATCCTTTTAAACGAGTTACAGTATGTATATTGTTTGAAAAAAAAACCTCTGGCAAATTACTTCTGATGTTGCATTATGGAAATAAACAAAAAAAAAGATTTGTATCGCATACATATTTAAAAAATTGAAAAAATAGAGTTGGGTACACGAGTAGCCTGAGTGTGCGGACAACGTGGATCAAGTTGGATCTGCTTTAAGCGTTAAGATACTCACACAAAGAAAAAAAGGTTGAGCAACTTTACCAAACTCAGTTGGGTAAACTCTTGATATATGTACACTTTGATCAAGTTTAATTTCTAGTTTGGTAAACCGAAATTCATTAATACCTCATTTCTAAACTTGAAAGTGTGACAAATTAATACTAATGTCTACCGAACTCCACTTTAATTAATATTGTACTTGGTACTTACCATTTTAGTGGACATAATTATAAAATATATAAAACGTGAAAGATTAATAAAAAGTTGGGTAAAACGATGTCAAGGACTCGGTAGGAAATGTAAGAGGGTTTACAGGGAAGTCACGAGGGAATCACTGACGCTCGAGAAACTTTAACTACCAGTTTAGTAAACCATAAGCTTCTGTGAATAAAAAAGAACTTATACGCAATCAACAGCATACAACCTAGATATACACACTAATTAGTCAGAGCCAATCAGAATATAATTTCGTACACATACATATACACAATTTAACTTCAACAATTACATTAAATTAGATGCGATAATCTTGTACGATTTTGACAATATGAACGCTATTAAAAATCTAAAAAACTGGTGACGGGTTTCGAACCACCTAACCGAAGTTTAACGTGGAAAAAAATACCGGAAAAGAATCTCGACTATAAAATTGTAGTACGAGTACGTTAGGGCCGTGCAAAAAGCATCTGTGGCCCGTTTCAGCAAATTTTTTTATTGTAACATTTAATTGATGAGCGGGTTTTTAAATTAATGAAAAGTGAATAACATAAAACATTTGATAAGTTTTTATTTGAAATTTTCTGACCCTAAAACCCTACATTATTTCATTTAAAATATTTTAAATGTTTGCATCTTCTATTTTTTTAATCTTTTCGGTGCAAAATATTCAACCATTAAAATTTAGCATTAAAAACCTAAAAATTAAGTTCATATAAAATCTCTGAAATTTAATGAGGTTAGAATTTTCGGCATTTAATTAAATGTGCAAGCTAATACGCTTTACAGGATTTATTAATTATATTGCATTAAAACTTATGTTTTGAAAATATGAATAACAGACGTAACTTGAAAAAATTTTGAATATCTCTTCTTGAAATAAGTATTTAAGATTTGCAATTGAAGATACCTTCATTTTTGATGTGCGCAAATTAATCTTGTAGTTTCAAATGCTTTTTTACATAATTCAATTTTAGATACTGACAATTAAACACTCTGCAATATTAAAAAACTATAAATAAAAACGCTGGGTAATTTTGAAGATCTAAACTTAAACTATCAACTCTACAATTGAGTAAGCAACAATTTGCAAAATATAAAAAATAATAAAAAAATAATTTTTGTTTTATCATCTATTATATATATTATTTCTGCAAGAAGATGAAATGAAGAAACTTATTTTAATATTTGTAGTGACGAATGCACCTGTTTGATTGAAACTTTACATATTTTCTTGAAAATTTGTCTTTTTAGAGTAGAAAATAATTTTTAATAATATATTATCACTTTAATTTAAAAATTCTGTTTCTCTTATTAAAAATTCACCTATATATTGGAAATTCGTTTCTGAATTATTAAAAAAAAATTAATGCTTCAAAATTTAAATTAAAATTTAACTATTATGTTTTATCTTTGAAATTTATCTTTATTGGTTCAAATTCATTTATTTTGTATAAATTTTATTTTTTCTTTAACTGAAAACAAAGCCATTCGATTTTTCGTTAGAAGAGACTCCGCACTAAATGTATGAGAAAATGGCAACATAGAAATCACAGTTCAGATCGTGGTCTGTCACATTTTCGCCTACACCGTTGACTCATATAGCGCGCTTCTCAAAACGATCAAACGCTAAGCGCCGAAGATTTTAACTTGACTAAATTAATCACTTCTGTAAAGACAGAAATGGTACCCACAGTGACATTAGTAACTAGTGCACACATACCGATTATAACATTTTACCCTTCGCAAGAGGGTTGAACGCTAAGCGCTCTAGATCAGCGAATAAAACCAATCCTAGTAACTTTAGCGACAAAAGCGATGTCACTATAAGAATCACGCATCAGAAAGTAGTCAGTAATATGTTTCGCCAAACCAATGAGTTATATTGCGCGCTTCTCGAAACGATCAAACGCTAAGCGCCCAAGATTTAAACTTGACTAAGTACTTACTTTTTTAAAGACAGAAATGGTAGCCAAAGTAACATTAGTAACTAGTGCGAACATCGATAATAACAGTGTACCGTTCGCCAGAGGGCCAAACGCTAAGCGCCCATGATCAGCGAATAGAACCAATCCTAGTAGCTTTAGCGACACAAGCAATTTCTGTATACGAAACACGCATCAATAAGTGGTCAGTAACATGTTTAGCCAAACCAATGACAATATGAGTCAACACCGTTGACTCATATAGCGCGCTTCTCAGAAAGGGCAAACGCTAAGCGCAGAAGATTTGAACTCGACTAAGAAATCACTTATTCAAAGGCCTTTCACAAAAGAAATGACAGACAAACATACCGTCTTCGATGGAAATAAGGAGTGAATGCTGCATGATGAACGATTGTCACTTTTTAAAGCAAAAAGCGAACGACTTCAGAATGAGCGACGAACTGAAAGTAGGCCGAATGACTTAAAAAAAATTTGAAACCTCGGAATTCACTTATTATTATATTGAAAATTTATATATTAAACATATATTAAACAGCATTCACTTATTATTTTCATTGACGATGGTATGCTTGTAATTTCTTTTGTGAAAGGTCTCGAGAGCGGATAGTATCGTTCTTGGTAAGCTTAGGAAAAAAAGTTCCTATCTGTTCCCTTTTGTATTAATTGTGTTGTATTTCTTATTCCCTTTTTGTGTTTATTTTATTGTGTTTATTTGTTCTATTTTGTAGTTTCTGAATTTTTCTTTCATTTCATTAATATATTCCTCTGCCTTTCAAGACCATAAGAGCTTGTTTCTCTTATGGTTTAAAAAATGGCATTCAGAGTTCGAGTAAATTGCTATGTGTGCGATAGAGTCTATCGACCAGGACAAAAGTTTCGAATAGATGGAAATAATAATCCTGATAGGCAAAACATTGCAATTTTTAGACGCCTTGAACTTCGAAGACCACCACTTTAAGTCGCCGATGAGAATAGGTTATTTCACAATTGCAATCAAGCGATTCGCAATGACATAGAGGAGCTCCAACGTGACCCAGGCTGCTTAAGACTGAATGTTCTTACACAAACAGGCAGGTAAACGTGCATGTTCTGTAATGCTAATGTTAATACTCCAAGGCTTTCAATTGAATGTAGAGTTAACGCTTTTATTGTGATGGACATTTTCATTCCAGAAGAAACAAGAGCATGCTTAAATCATTTGGATGAACATGGTTTCATCTTAGGCTCCTTGCTTTTTGGACAACAAGCGATTAATAGACCGTGTAGGATTCCGGGACAGCAGTTACTTCTGTTTTTGCAGCAACTTCGTAACGAAGCAAATGGTCATGCGGCCGCGGCGTTTAATAATGAGGATAGTTTCACTGATGAAGAGTTTGAAGCTATTGCTCCTGTGAAAAAGGAACAATTTAGAGAATTGTATGCATTTTTTGATCCTATTCCGCAGTTACATAAACATAATGCCAGATACGCGAGGAAAAAATATCTGCTGACTTTTCTTTGCAAAATGCTTCAAGGTGTTTCTGATGAATTTCTGAAAAATATTTTTCATTATTTGAGCCGGCAAGCTACAAGCATGGCCATTTCTACTGTAAGAGAGTCTTTAATGCAGCGATTTGTGCCTGGTAACATTGGATTTAATGCGATAAGCAGAGAGGAATTCATTGAAAGACACGTGACATCATTCGCCAATGAACTTTATAATCCACAACCAGAAATTCCCAGAGCTATTGCTATCATCTATGGAACTTATGTTTACATGCAGAAGAGCCGTAACTTCCGCGTACTTCGACAGTCATTCTGCAAACATAAAGGACGTCACTTGGTAAAACCTGCTCTCGTTGTTGCTCTAGACGGATACATACTTCAAATGCAAGGACCATATTTTTCTGACTCGCGAAACAATGACGCACAAATGCTCATTAACGAATTTGAAACAGATGTGGAAGGTATGGGAAAATTTTTCGACAATGGTGATATTTTTATAGAGGACCGTGGATATAGAGATGCTCAACCACTTTTAGAACGCTTAGTAATTGTGTTCAAGATACCACCATTTCTTCAACAAGGACAGGGTCAATTGGTAACGGAAGAAGCAAACGAAGCTCGGCTAATAACGAAATCTCGATGGATAGTGGAATCCAGAAATGGCCACATAAAGTTCATTTTTAAGTTCTTTGAGAAAACGATTCCAATGGCTCATGTACACAATCTAAGGGACTTCTTTCGTATTGCTGATGCCATAATTAATCGATACCATCCTGTTATCGAGATGCAAGGCGCTACAGCAGAGCTTGCAAGAGAATATATAGCGAGAGCTCGTGAGCCAAATATTGTTTTAGCGCGCGTAGAAGTGAAAAATATGCGCTACGAAAATGCAAACTGGAATCGCCTGCATGAACTTCAAGCACCACAATTTCCTCGCCTTACATTGGAAAAAATACGCGACATAACAATTGCCGTGTATCAAGCAGAACTTGCCCCATCTTACGTTCAAGATAAGCTGCAACGAGAAGAAGTTGAGGAATTTCAACAACTTAATGAACCTGGTTTGATCAAAGTACGATTATTTTCTCGTTTTCGAAATGTGACAAGGTACCAGCTGTGGATAGCGTATAATGAGATCGATGACATAGGACCAGACAATAACGAAACGCTTCTCGGTTATTACTGCACATGTAAGTCAGGGGCCAGAACTCTTGGCACTTGCTCACATATTGCAAGTGTTTTATGGTTCCTAAGTTATGCGCGTCACCAGCAACACGTAAAGTATCCTCGAACTTCCTTGCTACAAAGGATTCTAAACGCTGCTAAAAGAAGTGAACAAGCGATCCCGAATCAAGAGCCAGAAATAGTTTAATATTTCGCAAAAGCTAGTGGGATTGGTTCTATTCGCTGATCATGGGTGCTTAGCGTTCGGCCCTTTTGCGAAGGGTACACTGTTATTATCGGAATGTGCGCACTAGTTACTAATGTTACTTTGGGTACCATTTCTGCCTTTAAAGAAGTGATTAATTAGTCAAGTTGAAATCTTGGGCGCTTAGCATTTGATCGTTTTGAGAAGCGCGCTATATGAATCAACGGTGTAGGCGAAAATATGACAGACCCCGATCTGAACCGTGATTTCTATGTTGGCATCGCTTTTGTAACAAAATCTGTTGTAATTCGTTTTAGTCACTGATCTTGAGCGCTTAGCGCCGCTTAGCTCTAAAACTGTCCATTTTTTTGTATTGTAAAAGTTAATTTAATTGAATGAAAATAATTTCTTAAGTAAATTATCATTGTTTATAGGCATAAACTATCGATCTACCGTTTAGATCGGATAAGATAGGCATCTTATCCGATCTAAACGGTAGATCGTGTTTATTATAAAATTTATCCCTTTCCTGGTTTTACCTTACAGTAAGCGAGTATTAATAATAATTTTCAAACGGAATTGTGTAAATAATTAGTTATTATTTTTCACCATATTCCCTCAAAATAATACTAGAAAGTCACGGTTTTCTGAAATATTTAATTCTTGGTTAATATTTCGCTTAGAGCAAGAAAAAAATTAAAGCAAATAACAAAAACAATTTTGTAACAAACTATCATTGTTGATATTCATCCTAGAAGGTAAGTAATTTACGCAAGATACTTCTTAAAACACTGTTCCTTATAGTGCGGTCTCTCGCTGAGGATGATATTACGCGGCTGAACGCACAGTTGGAAGTAAAAGTTTCACCTCTGGATACTTTATTCGAGTGACCAATCTTTGTAAAATGTTATGAGAAACAGTGTTGTCGGACCAGATGCAGTAATCCCAGAAGAACAGCCTTTTGCATCTGACTTACGATCGTCTTAGCCTGAGAGCTAGCAAGCCGGGATTTTGTTGAGTTGGCGAAGAAAAATCAGCTTTTATACCTACAAGGCTGCAGTTCATTAGAACCACAAGATGGACTTTGTAGCCTTGGTATTGCCTGCTTAGCTCGAAATGAAGAGCCTAATATTTCGTTCGATTTCTTTCTTCTTTGATGTAATATTACCATCAGCTGGCACCGAAAATTAAATCACGTAAATTATCTTGGTCTTTAGATTTTGGAGAACAATATCAGGCTTTGTAGCACTGATACGTTGAGTAGTGGAAAACGAGAAATTGCAGTAGATATTACCCTGATTATTCACTTCAATGGTCTACAGTTCCCCGTGGGCGTACGACAAGACGGACATTAGAACAACCCGATAGAAATTCCGAAGATGGTAATATAACACTTTTAGAGCCACATTGTGTCTCTTTCTGTAACCGAAGCGTGCAGACTTTGAACATCCACTGAGGATAGACCCATTGATAGCTCTTCTCTACGTATAATGCCGTAGAATTGACCATGAATGGGTTTGTCAGCATGTTTCTTTAGTGCGCTTCGGTCAAGTTTCTTAAACTCATCGCGATTTTTTGTTGCGATACCTTTTTCCAATATTTTTTTTAACACACGCATATCTTGGGTTTTCGCTTACAGTATTCCAAAATATTAATATGTTTCTCCATTACCAAGATACCTAATTTTATTATTACCTATGAGTTAAAGATCCTGATTGTCACGCGTTGATTTAGATTCTAGTCTTCTAGTCTTCCTTTTTTTAGTTAATCTAAGCCATAGACAGATTGCCTCGATACCAGATGGAATCCAGGGTAATATACTTTTCTGTCACCAGGTTCTCTCTGCGAACAGCCAGTACTCTCTTACATTCGCGTTGTTTAACTATTGCACTTCATACTGTCTTGACATATATTAATATCCTCTCTTTGAGGATGCTAGTGAAAAGCTTGTAGCTGGTGTTTGAACAAGCTATGGGCCGGTAGTTCTTTGAACCTGACAAATCTCCGGTCTAAGGAATCACTACATTGCGTGCTTCAACTAACCCCTGCGGGATAGGTTATTCTATGTTAAAGAAAGTAGTAAATATACAACTTAGATCTCATGTTGCAACAGTTGCCTCTGAAAAATATTACAAAAGACTGAAATATTTCAAGCGTCTTTAACTAGCTTATGAGTATGTCCATGTACTTGTTCCCGCAAGACTTGAATCTCTTCTCGACTAGGTGGATTATGAACGACAAATGACGTTTTGTTGAAAAGACAAGAAGGTTCAGTAGAAAATGTGGAATTTTCCTGAAGCCAGTTTACTCGCCTCACTATGCGCTCTTTAGCTTTTGATAGAGCTCTTATTTTTTGCGTCTAGTGCTGCTTTATGGTCAACAGTTTACACTTGTTCAGAGTGTGATTTGCTTTCCGTTAGTTTCGAGCAAGTGCCCTAACTTTTTGAGTGAACTTCTTATTTGATCTTATGTAGCTAATCACGCACTAAACATTTGATGCATGTCGCCTGGCTGTTTCAATTCTAAACTGAAGCTGCGCGATACGCTCTCAAGTCTTTCTCAGGCGTACTGAAGTAACATTACTTCTATTTTCGCTTAGCAGGGAGACCGCCTTTTTGCAAGCTACACAGTTCAGATTCAAGAGATCAATATCTTCAGGGAGCAAATCAGGGAGAGCTGTATGAGTTTAAGCTATCTGCAACTATCTGCAACAGTGGTCTTGCTGGAACGAGTAGTATATTTTCGGGAGAATTTTTCTCTTCTCTTAATAAGAAGCTGCATATCCTCCTGTGCGTAAAAAAGGACACCAGCTCTCTTAAATACTGCGGCGTTTTATGAGCATATTCCGGGTGCATATTAATCCAACTTTTATGACGCCTTTGAATTTATCCTCTTCGTGCCGGTGATCTTTCTTGTCAACTGGTGAGGAAGTCTCTCCTGAGTTGGTCCAACCATTTGAAACGATGTTCTTGTGCCTGTCTAGGGCCATTGCCTGGTTGTACCCGCAGTTCAGTCCTATTGGCACTCTTGACTGAACCATCGCCTCAGTCCGCGAGAAGCCTATTGTGGGTGGCACTGCGCGAATGTGGTGGCGTAAACGCGGGTCAAATAACTAGACTATATTACCTTAGACGGCCTGATCATGCCTTATCTTTTATTAGTTGTCTGTATATGTCTCATATTTCCTTAGTTGTTTAAAACATGCTTTATCTTGCCTTAGTTAACTGGAGCATGGCTAATCTTGCCTTATAGTTGGCTCGAGCATGACCAATATAGCCTTAAGTGGCAGGGTACGTCGCCTACGTAGTCTTAGTTCATTGGATTACTAAACTACTTCATTTAAGTTGGCCTTATATAACTTATTTTGCCTTAATAGGCCAAATCAATAAACTAACTTGCCTTTGTTGGCAGAATCCCTAAACTGTCTTGCTTTAAATGGTCGAATAAGGAGACTATCTTGCCTTAGACGGCTGGAATTAGACGTGCGGTGGAAGGCAGGGTGCTCACACTACCTATCCTTGGTTGACCGGATTATTTAACTACCTTGTCTTATTTCGCTGTACATACATTACCTTGCATGAGTTAGCCAAAGAAGTAAGCTATCTTTCCTTAGTTGGCCACATCACTAAACTATCTTTTCTTTGATTGTCGAATAAGTAGACTATCTTGCCCTAGACGGCTGGATCATGTCTTACATTTTCCTAGTTGGCTGTATTCACCTTATATTGCCTTAGTTGGCTAGACCATGCCTTATTAAGCTAAACCATGTTTCATATTGCCTCAGTTGACTAGAGCACGTCTCATCGTTCCTTACTTGGCTCGAGCATGAATAATGGTGCCTTGTATAGCTGGTTATGTAGACCACCTAGCCTTAGTTGACCGGATTTTCGGACTACCTTGCCTTGGCTGGCTGTTAATAACTTATCTTCACTTAGTTGGCCGGTTCAGTAAACTATCTTGTCTTAGTTGGCAGGATCACTAGACTATCTTGCCTTAAATGGTCAAATAAGTAGACTTTCTTACCTTAGACGGCTAGATTATGCCTTCTTTTCTTAGTTGGCTGTATTTGCCTTATTTTTCATTAAGTGCCTGTATGTGCCTTATTTTGTCTGATTTGGCTGAAATATGCCTTATCTTGCCTTGGTTAGCTGTACTATGTCTCATCTTGCCTTAAGTTGACTGGAGAATGTCTAAACTTGCCTTATTTGGCAAGAACATGACTTATGGTGCGATGGATGGCAGGGTACGTACACTACCTAGCCTTGGTTGACCGGATTATTAAACTAACTTTTCTTAGTTCGCTGTACATACATTATCTTGCATTAGTTGGCCGAGTCAGTAAATTATCTTGCCTTAGTTGGCTGGATCACTAGACTATCATGTCCTGAATGGTCGAATAAGTAGACTATCTTGCCCCAGACAGCTGCATCATGCCTTATAATATCTTAGTTAGCTGTATGTACTGTGTATTGCCTTAGTTGACTAGACCATGTCTTATGTTGCCTCAGTTAGCTCGAACATGACTAACCTTGCCTTTTAAGGCATAGTAAGTAGACCATCTAGCCTTTGTTATCCGGATTACTAGTCCACCATGTCTTAGTTAACTATACATACCTAATCATGCCTTGGTTGGTCGGACCAGTAAACTATCTTGCCGAAGTTGGCTGGATCACTAGACTATCTTGCCGCGGATGGTCAAATGAGAAAAATGTGTTGCCACATTTGTCTCGGATATGCCTGATTTTGCCTTGGTTGGCTGGATCAGCAAACTGTCTTGCTCTAATTGTCCAAATCACTAGACCATCTTGCCTTGCATGGATAAATAAGTAGACTATCTTGTCATAGTTGGCTGGATCATGCCTTATATTGATTTAGATCACAGGGAATGTCGACTATCTAGCCTTAGTTGCCCGGATTTCTAGACTATCTTGCCTTAGATTGTCGAATTAGAAGAATATCTTGCCTTACTTGACAGGGCCCTACCTTATCTTGCCTTTGTTGGCTCTACATGCCTTATGATTCCTTATTTTGCCTTATTTGGCAGTTATTAATGTTGATATTGGGTTATGCTGAATATTTCAATTTCAAGAAATTAACAATTTAAAATATGAAAACAATTTAAAAGATTGCAAGAATTAATAAGCAATAAAATAATTTGCCTGAATTCTGAGGTTTTCAAAGAATTCAAAATAATTCGAATCATTCACAACTATGCAAGGAACTCTAAAGCGTTTTATGAATTTTAACGAATTTTTCATAATTTTAAGTTGTATATAATAATCCTATGCAAAAATTGATTTTTCAATTTAAAATTTCAAAGCATGAAATAAATGCGACAAATTGCAAATAATACAAAACAATACACAGCATTTAAGCAAATTCTTAATTTTTTGATTGCAAGAATTAAAAAATTTTTAAGAATAAAAGAAATTGAAAATATTACATGAAGAATAAAAGTAATAAACGAATTTGCATGAATCTAAAAGTATCTAAAGAAATCAGATAAATTAAAAAGCTTTGGAAATCCATAGATTAAAAACAATTCAAAAGAATCCCCAATATTCAAAAGAATTAAAATGAATCAAAGAGAATTTATAAGCATTCATAGAATCCAAATATTTTTAAAAAATTGAAAAGAATTCAAGTCAGTTTAAAGAATTAACAAGAATTTAAATGAATTTTAAAGAATTCTGAAGATTGAAACGAATTTTTAATTTTTAATAATACTCTTAATTAATATCTTATTCCTGAAGTCACAGCATGAAAACAATGCAACAGATTGCAAAGAATTTAAAATAATACACATAATTCAATGAATCCAAATGTATTCAAAGCGTTCAATTTTTTTTTTTTTTTTGAATACTCAAGAATTTAAAAAGTTCTAAAGGATCATAGGAATTCTAATGAAGAAATTCTAAACTAAAAAAAAAGCTTTGCATTCGAATAACAATTTAAATTTGTGATTTGAAAGAGAAAATAAAAAAACTATCGATGTTTGTAAAACAATGCTAATCCAATTTTCCGCATTAGGTTTCGTTCTTTGTGGACGGTCACAAATGTATTCAAAGCATGTGAAATAAATTCCTTTCAATTTTAAGTTGTTATATTAATGGTAAGTAGCACTTCATGCTTCATTTACAATATTTTACAAAGTTAGAAGAATGAAAAAAAATGCAACAGATTGCAACAAATTTAATAGAATTTAAAACAAATAAAAGGATTCAAGAGAATTGAAAAAAAAATCAAACAATCTATAGAATTAAAAAACTGAAATGGAGTTAAAAGCTGCAAAATAATTCAAAAGCGTTTAAAAGAATTCAAGGAATTCAAAGAAATTGAAAAATGCAAGACAGTTCAAATAATGTAAAAAAATTTAAAAGCGTTCAAAGGAATTTAAGACAATTAATTACATTTAAAATAATTCAAAGAATTTAGATTGTCTCTTTCTAATTTTAATTTTAAAATAATTATGTTCAGTAATAACTAATTGTTGAATGTAAAGATTTTAAAACGTTCTATACATTAAAATAATACAACAAATTGCAAAGAATAAAAAACTATTAATCGAATTCATAGGTATTCAAACAGTCCTAAACTACTAACTAAGAATTTCAATGAATTAAAAAACTTTTAGATTGCTAATTTTAATCTTAAGTTATACTTAATTTTTTAATTTAAAAAATTAAAACAAAAATCAGCAGAGTTCGAAGAATTGAAAAGATCTCCAAGAATTTAAGAACTCAAAGAATTCAAAAGCATTCACAATAACGATTATTATCCGACTTTACCTTTTTTTTTTAATGAGAGCTAATAAAATTTTGCATTGAACTGTCATGGCCGATTTTTAAATTTTGTTGTATTGTTTTGTTTATTTATTAAAACAATGAAAAAAAAACAATTTTACTTTTCAATTATATCGGTTTTTGAAAAATGATTGGATTCAATCAAAAATACCTAGAAAATTAAAAGCAATCATTCAAAAAAGACGTACAATAACAATGCAGATGTTAAAGAATTTATTATAATCTAAAAAGTGAATGAAAATTGTTTCGTGGGTATTGGCGGCAAATCCTCACTTGGTTCACAAAAAATTTGAACAATTTATGTACGAGAAGAATTTTTTAATTAAATAAATAAAAGTTAATCAACGACTTGTTATTTTATAAGCCATTTTTATAAACAAATATCCATATAAGGTATTTTTAATGAAAAAAATAAAGTTTTATCTATGTAATCAATCACATTTTGCTTGGAAATTAAATTTTATTTTAATATTTAGCCTCAAAAAAATTAATAATTGTTTAGAACACCTTAATTAACAAATGCAATATTTGACTATTTCTGGAGAAACAAACTTGATTTTTTCATCACAATCAAGTGTAAATAACCAACTTCTAAATTTTTAGCAACATTTTGTTAATCGTAAATAAATTATTATTGTAAACAACCTTTGTTTAGACAAATTTCTATCATTGCATGTATTTATAAATAAAATAGCAGTTTTTTCACGGAATTTTAATAATAAAAAATAGTCGACAGAATCCATTTCAAATCTGGCAGGGCTCTATACTTAAAATCTCAGAATCCCTTGAGGGAAAAATATGTTGTTTTTTAGAGGAAATCGGGCGATGCGTATTTTTCTGATTTGCAAAACAGAATTTTTTCTAAAAATTGATCCGTATTTGAATTTTCGCTTTTTTTCAAAAAACCCGATTTTTTTTATTTATGCCTTTAAAATCTTCCGGAAAAATTGAAGAAAAGTTCAAAATTAAAAAATGGAGCGGCGAGGATAATTCGTCTTTGCTACAAACTCTGAACTTTTTTTTAGAGAAAAAAAATTCTCCCGGTTTCAAAAATTGTTCAGCCCGCATGATGCTGCTAAGATTTCTTTCTTTTATTAGATGGAACTTAAAAAGAATATTTATAAAACTAAAAACAGTAGGATTTTTCATAAATTATACTTTTTTCATGTTTTCAAAAGTCAATGAAAATAAGAAAATCGATTTTCTTAAAAATCCTACCTTTTTTATTTTTCTAAATATATATATTTTTTTAATTCTACAAAACAAAGCCTTGAATTCAAATATTCAAAAATATATTATTAACAGTTAATTATACAAAAAATAACAATTTTAATCGCTGAAAAATATCAAAATAATGCATTTGTGGATTAATGTTGGTTAAACAATTATCAAATGTTATCGATTTATTGCAAAAAATCATTGCTAAATAACTTGCTGCGAATTCCGTTAAAATGCGGAATTTTATTCATAGATACATAATATAATAAAAATTTGTTTAAACAATAGTGATTTACGTTAATAAATCAATTATGTCATCAAAATATTCTTTAAAAATTTATAAGTTAGTTATTCACAGTTAATTGCATCTTAATTGCAATTAGTTAATTGCATCTGAAAAATCAAGTTTGTACCTTCAAAAATTTCCAAATAGTTCATTTGTTAATTAAGGTAGTTTAAACCATTTTTAACTTTTTTTTACTAACCAAATACGATACTTCGGTTTTATTTACAAGTAATATATGTTCGATTACATATAAAAAAACCTTATTTATTACATCAAAATACCTAATTTGGATATTTGATTTTTTAAATTTCTTTAAAAATAAGAAATTATTTTTAACTCTAATGAATTCAACTAGTTAACTCTTTTCACCCAAAAAAGTATTATATTTAGTGCCAATCAAGTCACATATCTCCCCAAATTCTCACAAAACCATTTTCAATAACTTATTTGTTTAGAACAAAATTTAATAAATTTTTTAACATTTGCATTGCTATTTGGAATTTTTTGGATTTTTGCTTTCAGTTTTCCAGATGTTTTTGATCGAATTAAATCATTTTTCATTACCCGGTATACTTTGAAAGTCAAAATTCGTTTTTGTTATTAAATAAAGAAAAAAATAAAGAACATTTTTTTAATCGGTCAGGATAGTTGGATGCAAAATTTTATTAGCTTTCATTTAAAAAAAAGTTAAAATAAGATTATAGTTGTCTTCTGAAAATCAATTTGTCCACGAAATTTTGTTTTGACCCATTGTGCAGCGTTGAGTCGTAGATCTTTTCGGAAATGAATTGGAAATTTTTTTCTGGAATTTTTATAACTTTGGAAATCTTGCGGTATTTTTTAAGTACAGGATAAAAAATAATTTTTTAACAACCTTAAAGCAAATAATAGATTAATGCAATAAAAATTACTTATGCACATTCGGGGTGTTCATGCTCTACTTTCAAAAATACCTTCGTTTTTTATTTTTAAGATCTTATTTCTTTTATTTTTCATAGAAAATTTCAATCATTTAGCAAACTTTGTGAAAAAATTAAATCCATTCAAGAAGTTTATTTGAATTTTATAGCTTCTTTTCTTGAGCAAAATATAAAACATGTGAAGAAGACAAAGAATTCAATCATTATAATTTTATAATTTTGAGCCTGCATATCAATAATTAAAAAAAAAAAATTATTCGAAAAATGGACAGTTTCTACCTATGCAATTAAGAAACTCGAATTTTTTAATTCTTCAATCTATTTAATGTTCCTCGTAATTTTTTATAAAACAATAATATCTTCAAAATCATCTAAAATTCTTTAAGTTATTAAAATTCCCTTAAATATTTAAAATCCTTTAGGATGCCTTCAAATGATTAAAATATTTCTAAAAACCCTTGGAATCATATAAAAAACACTTGGAACCTCTTGAAAAGCCCTAAAATATTTTCATAATCTCTTAGAAATTCATTAAAATTAAAAACAAAAATTAATTTATAATGACCTTTGTGATTTCTTTAAATTATCAAAATTTATATCAAATGTCTTTGAATTTTTTTAATACATGTAAAATATTTTCAATTCTTTGCCATTTTTTAAATTTCTTGAAACTTTTTAAAATGGTTCGAAAATTCATTAGAATTTTTAAAGATTCCCAAAAATCTTAAAAATCCTTTGGAATTCCTTGGAAATATTGGAATCTATTGAAAAAATTAGTAAATTTTTAAAAATGCACTAAAATATGTTCACTTCTATCTAATTTTTCGAAATTCTTTCCAATTTTTCAAATATTTCGAAAATTCTTTGGAATTCTTAAGAACTTCATAAAATCCTAAAAGTCCTTTCCAATTTTTTAAATGATTAAAATCAATTTCACAATGCTTACAATATTTTGAAGTAACTCTGAACATTTCCAATCCTTTGAAGTTTTTTTAATTCTTTCAAACTTTTTAAATAGCTTTAAAATTTCTTAGAATTTTTGAAGATTCCAAGAAATATTAAAAATTCTTTTGAGTTCCTTCCAAATATTAAAATCTTTCAAAAATTGTAAATTTGTAAACAAGGCAACTTTTAAATATCTTTAAAATCCTTTGGAATTTTTAAAGATTGCCAAAAAACTTTAAAGCCCTTTCGAATTTTTTTTGTGATTATTGAAATCCATTCAACAATCCTTACAATATTTTAAAGTAACTTGAAATATTTCCAATCCTTTGAAATTTTTTGAAATGCTTTAGAACTTTTGAAATATTTTGAAATTTTTTTAGAATGTTTAAAAAATTCTTAAACTCTTTTTAATCTGCTGATATTTCTTCAAATTTTCAAAATCCATTAAAACTTTCTTGGAATGTTCAGAAACACCTTAAAATCATTTTAATCTTTTGAAATTTTTTGAAATCCTTTGAACCTTTTTAATTTTCTGCAAAATTCCTTAATAATTTTAATGATTCCCTAAAATTTTCTAAATCCTATGGAATTCCTTTCTATTATAGAAATCTACTCAAAATTCCTTGAAATTTTTTCAAATATCCTAAAATCTTTTAAATCCTTTGAAATCTGTGTACAACCTTTTTATAGGGTCCCAGGAAATCCTATAAGTAAAGAAATGGGTTTAGCGAGTTTTTGGTGTTAGTCACGATTTTTTTGTAGTTTTGTTGATACAAATTGTTTTTCATACATAAAGTATTACTTTTAATTGATTTTTAGATATCTAAATAAATTGTTCAAACAAATTATTTTTATTTTGGTAATTTTCTCTTAAAATATAGTTAGAAAGTCGGGGATTTAAAAATTTTTTAAAACTTGTGGCTAGAAAGTTGCAGTTTTTTCCATAATTTTTCACTTTTTCCAAATTTTTTATTCGAGTAAAGTAATAATAAAAGCAATTTAAGAAACCTAATTGTTTAAATAAATTATTCCTTAAAAATATCTCCTCTAAAATTAATTGTTTAAGCATTTTATTATGTGTTATCTTCTATTAGAGTAATACTGGAATATTTGAAGTTTTTCTGAAGTTTTCAACTTTTCTGTTTCTTTTTAATTTAGAAAAAATGACATGTATTGATATTAATAAATATTTCTAAAAATCTTAGAAATTATGTGAATAAAGATAATTATAAACAATAATAATTTATTTGAATAATTATTTTTCCTGAAATAAAATTCTTTTTACATCACTGTAAGCAAAAAGTGAACAAAAAGTTGAATGTTCTAGTAAAAACCTTGAACTTTTTTGCAATAATCGCAGAAAATATTATTTAAAATAATAAGGAATTTTGTTTTACTTGAATTTAACATTAACTAAAAATGAAAGAAAAGTAAAACATAAGTTGAAGATCTTGGAAAAAACGGAAACTTACAGCATTATTCTAAGAAAAATAAAAGCATGATGCTTAAACAATTATTTTTGTTAAACTAAGTAGAGAATTACCTCGCTGTAACTTAAAAGTTAGCCAAACATTTTGTAAAACCGCGACTATATATAATTCTAATGTAAAATATATGTTTACATACATTTTTTTAAAAATTTATAATTTCTTAGCAATTTGGTCTTAGAATAAAGATATAAAGTTGTGGTTTTAAACAATTTTTAAATTTGCTGTAAACTTCAATTTGTATATAGAAAAGACATGAAAGCTTGTAAATATGAAATAATAATGAAAAAGACTATTCTGGTTTTATTCCTTGAAATACTTTTGTAAAAAAATTTAAAATTTACTGCATAACATTTTTTGGTAAACCCTAAAGTGTTAACGTTGGTCATGAGAAATGTTATGAATTTTTTTTTGAAATATTATTAAATTTTGATTACAAAAATATTGAAACAAAAGAATTAAATTACTAATTGAATAGAAAAAAAGAAAATTTTTAACAATAATACTCATAGCGGCTTGAAATCCTGCGCTAAGTCTGCGCCAAATATGCGAAGATAAATTTTTGAGCAATTTTGATTCTAAGACACTTGTTTTTTTATCATTCTAATTTTCTTAATAAATATAAAATATGTTTTTACAAAAAAAATTCAATAGAAAAGGTTTTTGGAATAAAAAAACAAAAACAGCCTTTAGGAAAAAAAATTGCAAAAATCACTAAAATTGAGTGCGCGCATGAGGGCCGTCCATAATGCATTTAAAGTTTTTCCTTCTAATTCGTATACGCATTTCACAGGAATTTGAGATGATTGAAAAATCGCGCAAAATAAAATTCCTGACACTGTGAAATTTCAGAATTAAAAAATTCCCGAATAATAAAATTCGTGAGTAATAAAATTGCCGAAAATAAAAATACCGAATTGGAAAATTCCCGTATATTAAAATTCGCGAATAATAAAATAGCTGAAAACGAAAATACCGTATTGGAAAATTCCCGAATAATACAATTCTCGAATGATAAAATTTCCGAATTATAAAATTCCCGAAATTGAAAATTTCTGAATAATAAAATTCTTGACAGTTTACAATAATACCGAATAAAATCCGAACACCGAATAAAATCCGAATCGGAAAATTCCTAAATTGTAAAATTCAGAAAATTAAATAATTAAAATTTGTTTGTAAATATATTTTATTGATTAAGAATACAATAATTAAATATTTTTTTGAATTTTTTGAATCTCAAAAATTATTTCAATTTGAAATAACAATAATTTTAAAAAAAATATTTCAGGGTGAACCATTTTTTAATATTCATAGAATTTGAAAAAAGAAACACAAAAAGCGTTCACAAAAATTGAATTTCAAATTCATATATATTTTGTTTGCAAAACGTTATAAAGTACTATGAAAATAGAATGGTTTTTTTTGTTAGAGGTGGCAATTTGGTCAAATTTAGAAGTTGTCAAAAAACCCAATTTCAAAATTTAAAAAAATCAGAATTTAGCTTGCAGCTACTCAGTTACTGAATTTATACACTGAAATAAAAAAATATACATTTATAAAAAAATTGTAATTGTTTACTTTCTGGAATTTTCCAATTCGGTAATATTGTAAACTGTCGCGAATTTTCTAATTCGGGAATTTTACACTGTCGGGAATTTTATTTTCGGGATTTTTCATTTGTCTCAGGAATTTGTTTGAATTAATACAACAATAAATCCAGCTTTTTGTTTTTGAAAAAAAATATATTTATACATTTTTAAACCAATTTGTTATCGTTTTTGCAATTTTCTTTTAAAACAGAGATCGAAATTTAAAGTTTTTTCTTAAATTATCCACTTTTAACTTAGATTTAGGAATTATCAAATTAATTATTTAAACAATATATTATTATTATTGGTAATAATATTCTCTTTGCTTAATGGTAGAAAGTTGCGTCCTTATGAAATTTCTAACTATTGGTCTATGTTCCACTTTAAGTGACTGAATAATTAATTAATCTTAATAAAAAAAATTATTTAAACAAATTATTTAGTGTAAATAAATATTTGATATTGGTTCCTAACTAACATGAAGTAACTGACCATGAAAAAAGTGGATAAAACTTCAAAAATTCAGAAAAGCAGCTATTTTCTAGCATTTATCTAAGCAAAAATAATTAGACTAATAATGAATTGTTTAAAAAATTATGTTTGCAATTTTTTGATAATTATTGCTTTACCAAGTGAATGAAAAGTTCGCAAAAAGTAGAAAATTAAAAAAAGCCCGCAGATATCTGGAATTTCTATAGAACATAGTTTTTGACAATAATAATTAGTTTAAACTATTATTTTTGATAAATTTTAATCAAGTATTATCAAGCTGTATGTGAATAGTGGAGCAAAAGTTTAATACTTCAGAAAAACTAAAACTTCATAACATTATTTAGGCACAATATTATTAAAAATTATAATAAATTGTTTATAAATTAATTTTGCTAACTTATATTAATTAACTACTTCAATGGAATAAAAATTTTTGCAAAAAGAAAAAAATTTAATTGTAATTTTCTAGCATGGGGCTTGTGGAGTCTCCATATATCAATTTTTTCATCAAAAAGCACAATTATTTTTTGTGAAGTTCAAAAGATTACAAAGGATTTAAAGAATCAAAGGCTGTTTTTAAAAACTATAATTGAATATGTTTGAATTAAAAATTTCAAGGAATTTTAAGAAAGTTTTAAGAAATTCCGAGGAATTCTCCAGATATTTAAAAATTTTTAAAGAATTTCAAAACTAATTTTCAAGATATTGTGGTATTTCTAAAAATTGCAAGAAACTTTAAATAAGTTTTAATAATTTGAAGAAATTTAATAGGATCTTAAAGACTTTAGGCGATTTAAGAATTACAAGGACTTTTGAATAGATTCCTATAATTCAAATAAAATCCAAAGAATTTTAAAGATTTTAGGGAATTACTAAAATTATCAAAGAATTTTGAAGATATTTGATAATTTTCAAAGGATTTCAAAAGATTTCGCGGAATTTAAATGATTTTAATGTATTTTTAAAAATTCCAAGGAATTTTTAATAGATTACAACACTTTGAAAAAATTTCAGCATATTTAAAAATTTTAGGGATCCTTTACAAAATATAAGAAATGTTTGAGATATTTCAAAAGTTTTTAAGATATTTCAAAAATTTCCAAAGTATTGAAAATATTTGACGTTACTTACGAATATTGCAAGGATTTTCGAATGAATTTAAATCATTTAAAAAAATTCGAAAGGATTCTTAAGATCCTCTGAAGTTCTCAAAAATTCCAAAGAATTTTCAATATATTTAAAAGGTTTTAAAGAATTTTAAGAAAATTTTAAGAATTGAAAGTATTTGAGCTAATTTTGAAAAATTACACAAATTTTTTTATTAGATATCAATATTGGGAAGGAATTCCAAAGGATTTTAAAGGTTTTTGGGAATTTTTTAAAATTCTAAGAAATTTTCAAGCTATTCCAAAAGTTTGAAAGGATTTCAAAAATTTTAAAGGATTGGAAACATTTTACAATAATTTATAAAAATTCAAAGAAATTTGGAATAGATTACGATAATTTCAAGGAATTAAAAAGGTCATTAAAGATTACATTTTTTATTATTTAAAGAAATTTTCAACAGATTTTAAAAATAATTTAGGGTATTTTAAACGATTACAAGGATTTTTAAGAACACTTTAATAATACGAGTATAAAGGAATCCTAAAGGCTTTTAAAGATTTGATGGAATCTTAAATCGTTGAAAAAAATTCTGGGGATTTTAAAGACTTTAGGGTATTTTAAAATTTTAAGCAATTTTCAAAAGATTTCTATAATTCAAATAAAGTTTAAAGGCTTTTAAAGATTTTCAGACATTATTATTAAAATTATTGAGGTATCTTGAAGAATTAAGATATTTAATCAGTTTCAGAGTATTAAAGATATTTCGAAAGTTTTAAAGAATTTCTAAATATTTCAAAGAATTAATAATATTTAAAGTTAGTTAAACATATGGTTAGGATTGTTGAATGTATTTCAATAATTTAAAAAAATTTAAACGGATTTTTAAGATTTTCTGAGTTTTTAAAAGTTTCAAGGAATTTTCAAGATATTTAAAAAGTTTCAGGAATTAAACATTTTGTATAGAATGGAAAACATTTCAGTGTATTTTTGAAAATTAAAAACAACATATAATAGAAATTCATATTTGGAAGTAATTCCAAAATATTTTAAAGATTTTTGGGAATCTTTAAAAACTCTAAGGAATTTTAAGGCTATTCAAAACGTTTGAAAGAATTCCAAACATTTCAAGGATTGGAAAAATATTTTACAGCAATTAGAAAATTCCATGAAATCTGGAATACATATCGATAATTGAAAGGAATTACAAAGGACATTACAGATTGAATTTTTTAATATAAATGGAATCTTTAAGAGATTATAAAAATATCTTAGGGTGTTTTAAAAGAATCCAAGGACTTTTAAAAAGATTTCAATAATTTGAAGGCATTCTAAAGGATTTTAAAGATTTGTGGGAATTCTAATCATTTAACGGAATTTAAACTAATTTTAGAGACATTATTGTATTAAAAAAAAATTATAAGGAAATTTAAATAGTTTTGTTTTATAATTTGAAGAAATTTCAAATAATCCTAAAAAATTTAGATTATTTTAAATTGGCAAGGAATTTTAAATAGATCCCAATGATTTCAATAAATTCCAAAGGATTTTAGGGCCTTTTTTTAAACTCTAAGAAAATTATAATAGTTTTTAATATTTTGACGGAATTTAAATGATTTTCAAGATTTTATCATTTTTTCAAATTCCGGAGAAGTTTCAAGAGATTTGAGAAGTTTAAGTGACTTCGAAAAAATGTCAAAGCTTTCGAAGTATTTAAGGTTAATTTAAAATATTTTAAGGATTTTTTTGTGGAAGTCAATATTTTGAAGGAATTCCAAAAGGATTTAAAGATTTCACGGAATTCAAAAATCCTAATAAATTTCAAGCAATTTAAAAAGTTAGAAGGGATTTCAAAAATTTAAAAGGTTTAGAAATATTTTACGGTAACTTGAAAACTCAAAAAAATTAGTGATAAATTTCGATAAATTAAAGAAATTACAAAGGCTAATGCCCATTAATTTTTTTTGTTTAAATGAATTTTTAAGAGATTTCGAAAATATGTTAGGAAATTTTAAAGGGTTCCAAGGATTTAAAAAAATATTTCAATACTTTGAAATGATTTTAAAGAATTTTAAATATTTGAAGAAATTTTAATAACTTAAAGGAATTTTAACTAATTTTAAATACATCGTTGTATTTTTTTAAATTACAAGGAACTTCAAATGGTTTTTTTTTAAATCTAAAGAAATTCTATAGTATATTAAAAATTAGAGGGCATTTTAAAATTACAAGGAATTTTGTTAATTCCAAGAAATTTTGAACAGATTGTAAGGTTTTGAAGGAATTTCAAATTATTTAAAAGACTTAAGCAATTTTGTGATATTCCGAAAAAGTTTCGAGAGATTTAAAAAGCTTTAAGAAAATTCTAAAAAATTTCAAGGAATAGAAAAAATTTAAGGTTAATTTAAAATATTTTAGGGATTTTGGAATAAATGACAATATTTTCAGGAAATTCCAAAAGTGTTTGAAGATATTACGTAATTAAAAAAAAACTACACCAAATTTAGCACAGATTTGGTTAATTTGAAGGAATTTCAAAGTATTTTAAAGATTTTAGGGAATTATTTAAAAATCCTAGAAATCTGACAGAAATTTAAAAAGTCAAAACTGCGTGATTCTTAATTTCTTAGTTAAAAACTATCCATTGTTCTAATAATGCTCTCCAATAATATATTATTATATTATATTTCGAATCGTATGGACTCCTTTAAAATCTTTTAAAAAAATTTTAATATCTTAACAATTTCTTAGAATATTTAAAATTCCCTAAAATCTAAAAATATTTTTAATCCTTTTTCCAAAAATTTGATGAATGACATACAATTTCTTAAAAGTAAAGATAGATAGCAAGTGCGCTTGAGGAAATTCTTTTGAACCAATTCCGTATTTTTTTCTGAACACTGTTCGCATCAATGAGTTGAGCAATTTTTATCTCAATACGGAAATTCTAGATTCTTCGGAGATATGCTTTATAATGGCCCAAATCTACAGCTTTGATGAAAAGGTTGGGATAAATTTTGTATGTATAATGCGAGAAAACTAGAGCAATATTCATTTCTTGAGGTACGCTGATTTAAATAAAAATTCTTTTAAAAGTTTTTTAACAATAAGTGCAATGCGATTTTTACTGTTTGTCTTTCTGTGCAACCTTTTTTACAATTTTGCTAGTGCTAGTGGCTATTATGATGGCCGTTGGAATGCTGGTACTAGTAGTTTTAGTAGTGGTCATGGTCCAATTAATATAAAACAACAACAAAAACAACTACTCCTTCAAGAAAAAGAAAAACAAAAAATACGAGATCAAGAAAAACAATTAGAAAAATTAAAAAATACACTATTAGCAGTACAAACACAAATGCGAGAGCGAATGCGAGCAGAGGGATGGAAAAAAAAAATGAATTTAGATAAAGCTATACGTGAGTTTCAAATTATTACTTATTTTATTTATTTTAATTATTTTATTTATTTTATTTATTTTATTTATTTTATTTATTTATTTTATTTATTTTATTTATTTTATTTA
>NC_046666.1:25417702-25446175 GCF_010883055.1 Belonocnema kinseyi
TTTATTTTATTATATAAAATTTTCATATTTGTTGTGTGACAACAAAATTCTTTGATGTTTCAAGGAATTAACGTACAACGATAGGATAAATTGAACTACAAGATATTTAATATAAGTTTACAAAAAAATCAGAGCCTTATAAACAAAATATTCAACATTCATGTTAAATAAAAACTTAAGAGGTTGTATCAAATTATTTGAAATGTTTTTAGCATTTTCTTGCAATGTTCGTAAAATTTCATTAAAATAGACTATTTAGGATCTATTACTATATATTTTTGATTATTTTTTCATTCAAAAATCTAAAGAAACTTGGTGAAACGTAGCCATCAATTTTAAGAGTCGAGTTTCCTATTTTCATTTATATTAAGAGAACAGATTATATGAAATAAATAAAAAAATTTAATCATCACAGTTTTATTCTCAGTTCGTAAACAAAGGGATTTTTGTTTGGTACAAAATTGCTATTATTTGGGCTATTATTACCATCAATTGCCCGAAATTCAATTTTAAGCGTTTTTACATATTTCCAAAAATTTATGAAATCTTCGGTTGTTTATAGTAATATTACAAGTAATTTATTGTCACTTACCACAAGTTCCCCCAAATTTAATTTTAAAATGTCTATAAACTTCCAGAAATTTATGAAATTTTTGGTCATTGATGGTAGCTTGTCATAAATTGCCCAAAAATTAAATTAAAATATCTAAAAATTTCCGGAACTTTATAAAAATGTTAGGTCATTTATGTGAGTTTTATATGTAAATACAATAAATGATTATGAATAACCCGTCACTTCAATATTGAAAATTTTTATAAATTTTCCGAAATTTATGAAATGTTCTGGTAGTTTATGATAATATTACTGGTAGTTTATGGTAACTTTAGATAAATTTCTCAAAATTCAATTTGGAATTTACGATGAGTTTCCGGAAATTTGACGAAATGTTTGATAATTTACTGTCATTTCTTAATGGAATGTTGGATAGTTTATCTTAAGTTTCCATAAATTACCTATAATATTACCATAAATTACTAACAAATTTAACAAATTTCCAAAAATTTATACAAATGATTAAAATTTAATTTTTGGCAATTTATGATAGGTTACCATATTTATCTATTAAATTGCCATAAATTGTTAAAAAATTTAATAAATTCGTGAAAATGTTTAAAATTTAATTTTGGGTAATTTATGGTAACTTATCATATTTATCTGTGAAATTATCAGAAATGGCCAAAAATGTCCATAAATTCCCGGAAATTTATAGACATTTTCAAATTGAATTTTGGGTAATTTAAGGTAAGATATCGCAAATTATCTGCAATATTACCATAAATTACCAAACATTTCATGAGTACATGTTTTTTTATTTCAAAAGAAGCACATAATATTTTGTTGTTTTGAAATATCAGTTATTATATTTATTTTTATTATTTTTATTTTTTTATTTTTTTATAATTTGTTTACAGATTTCTGCGTTGTAGAATCAGATAGGACAGACTACAATTGGATGTGTAAAAAAATGACTTCGAATCTAATGGAACATCATTTCTCTAGTCGAGAACACGCTGATTGTAAGTGCAATTATTTCTATGAATATTTATAAAAATCAAGAAATATTTTTGAAAATGTTTATTTTGTTTTTGGGTTCCCAAAAAACTTTAAATTGAAAATATTTTTTTTCAGAGTTTGGAATTTTTGAAAGGGAGAGGTGGAAAAGATTTAATTAACCTTTCTTTTAAAAAATAATTGCAAAAAATTACGCAAATTAAAAAAAAAATTGAAAAAACATTTTTTTAGATGTATTTAAAATTATTTTTTGATTTATTTTCTTTGAAGAAAAGCTTAATTATGCATTTAAAATCTCCCCCTCTTATAATTTTTATGCCCTATTTCTTCTACACTTATTGCCTACCTTGCCTATTGTTTTTAACTACCCTATTGGACACTTATTGATAATTTTTTTTAATTAATTTTTTAATTTATAAGCTTGTTTAACTATAGATTTGACAAAAGCAATTCTCCTTTTCAGCGCACTGTGTAGATAAAAAACGAGATAAAACTTTTGAATGTGCTGTTAAACCACTTATAGAATGCAATACCCAGACAACAAGATGTAAAGAATTTCTTCCAAGTGAATACCAACTTAATAAAAGCTATATAGAAACTCTAACGCATAAAATGGAACAACCTGATCAATCAAATCAATATAATCCAGTGATTCCTAATAACCAAGGAGTTTATCCGAATCAAGGGTTGATTAATAATCAAGGGGTTAATACTAATCAAGGGGTTAATAATAATCAGCAATTTACTTTTAATCCTCCATGGATTAACAAAGGTCAAAAGGAATATAGACTTTTCTAATCCTGATATGTAAACAATTATTTTTAAAAGAAAAATAAAAAAAAATTTATTCAAAATAAAAGCTTTTTCAACTATTTATTTATTTTAATTAATATAATATTATGTAAGTAGCTATTTACATAAACAGCAGAAAGAAGACACAGCATAATTCAAATTAAAAAAATGTACCCGCTGCTCGGGTACATTCTTTTCGCGCGCTGTGCGCGCGGCTTGCAAGTTTGAGCGCGCCTAGGGCGCGCGATTGTTGGTTATCGCGCTTCGCGCCTAATAATGTAGTTATCTCGCGCTTCGCGCTTGATTTTGTATTTGCCTCGCGCTACGCGCTCGGACTCATTCAATTGATAACTGTTACATTGCGATTGTTAACTCTCTTTTGTTGAAGCTCTTCCGGCTTTAACGAACAAGTTTTAACGAGCAGTTTTGCAAGGTTTTGGCACTATTTATAAGTTTCTACTATTTTCTTCAAATACGACTTCTTGCTAATACATACATTATTTTCTATTGACAATGAGACTGCTATTCAAATTGTATGATTTTTCATCTTATTATGAAATTTTCCGTTAGACCAAACCAATAATGAAATAAATTTAAAAATGATAATTGTTTCGATAAAGTGTTATTTTTTGTAACTATATTCTCCCACATAAATGCTTGATAATTGCAATTTATTCCAAAATTTTGAATGTTTTGTTAATACCGAGGTAAAGATTAATTAATAATAATTATTTAATGTACAATAATTGTTGACTGTATATAGTTGTAGATAGTCAATGTTTATTTTTAAATTTTCCATTCTTTTTCCATTTTTTCCTTAGAGTGAGGCAGTAAAAATTTTAATTAACATGCATAATTGTTTACATTGTTTTCCTTTTTATGAAGAAAACATATTACCTAAAATAAAAAATAAATAAAACAAATATTTCTAAAACTTTTAAAATTTTTTGGTAAAAAATTGCTATTTTTCGGGCCACATTTAAGTAAAAATAATTATCACTTTATTAAATCAAAAATTTCAAAAACCCGTCATTAGCGAACTGCTTATAGTGTTTTTAACTAAAAAATGTAACAATTAATTGTTGGCAGAAGATTATTCGCTTATCGTTAAAAATCCAAATATTATATTTGTCTTAAAAATTGTTATTTTTTGGTTAAAAATTCAACTACTTGGTTTGTTGAATATTTATTTTTCTACTAAAAATTTAACTATTAAATCATTTTTATTGTAAATTGATAGTTTTCAGTTGTAAATGTAACCTTAGGATATTTTTCATAACAAATGGATGATTTCAGAAATTTCTCCAAATACAGTCATGATTTTAGCTTTATTGGATTTCGATTAAAGGAAGCATTTCCAGAAATGCATTTCCAGAAATTTACGAAATTTTGAGTAATATACGGTTATGTTATAGCTAATTTACGGTAACATAATTTGATTAAAATTTAATTATAAATTATTATAAAATTATAAACTTCCGGATATTCATGGGAGTTTTTGGTGGTCAATGGTAATTTAAAAGTTTTATATCGTAAATTACCATAAATTGTCCAAAATTCAATTTTAAACACTTTTATAAATTTTTGGTAATATATGGTAATATTGAAGGTAATTTATCGTAACTTAAGCTAAATTGCCTAAAATTAAATTTGAATATTTCTATAAATTTGTTGATAACTTACTTTAATTTCATCAATAGTTTATGGTAACATTCCATTAATGACAAAGAAATTATATTATCTGTTACCAGAATTTTTATACATTTCTCAGAGTTTTTATCATAAATGTCCGAAAGTTTCTGAAAATTTCCGGAAATTCATAAAAAAATTTAAATTGAATTTCAAGTGATTTATCTATAGTTTCAATAAATTACCTGTCATATCACCATAAATTACTACAAAAACTAATTCATTTCTGGAAATTTATAAAAATGTTTGAAATTTAATTTTAGGTAATTTATGGTAAGTTACCATATTTATCTGTAAAATTACCATAAATGAGCAAAAATTTTCAATACTTTCCAGAAATGTAGACATTTATAAATTGAGCTGTGGATAATTTAAAGTAAGTAACCATAAATTACCTGTAACATTACCACAATATACCCAAAAAATACGAAAATTTCCGGAAATTTATCAAAATATTTGAAATTGAATTTTGGGTAACTTTTGGTGATTTTACATGTTGACCCATAAAATTGAAACAAACCATTGAAAACTAAGCAAAAATTACTTTTTTTTTACTGTTTTCTTTAAATACGATATGTTGCTAATATATACCTTTTTGTATTCCTTTGTCATCTTTTGAAAGCCGTAAAATATAAATATAATACAATAATATAATATAACATATAAATGGTTTGATTTTTCAACTTATTGCAAAATTTTCAGTTATGCCAAACAAATAATCAAATTTAAGATTAATAATTAATAACTAATAATCGAAAATCCTATTCATTTTTTAATAAATTTTTATAATTTGAAGGGAATCTAAAGGATTATAAATATTTTAGGGAATCTTTTTAAATTTAAGGAATTTTCAAGATATTATAAAGTTGCAAAGAATTTCAGAGGATCTCAGAAGACTCTAAATATTTTGGGGTATTTTGAAAAATTCTATTTATTTTTCAATAAATTTCCGTAATTTATAGGAATTTCAAAGGATTACAAATAATTTAGTGAGTTCTTAGAAATGTTTAGGAATTTCTAAGATATTAAAAAAGTTTCAAAGGATTTCAAACAATTTCAAAGGATTCTAGGTATTTGAAGGTATTTTTCCAAATTCTATTTATTTTAGAATAGATTTCCAAACTTTAAAGAAATTTCAAAGGATGAAACATATTTTAGCGAATTATTTAAAATTCTAAGGAATTTTCAAGATACTTTAAAAGTTTCAAAGGATTTTGAGGGATTAAATAGGATTGGAAACATTTGAGGAAATTTTACAAAATTCTTTTTAGTTTTTTAAAAATGTCCACGATATAAAGTAATTCGAAAGGATCATAAACATTTGAGGGATTTTTGTGTAATTTCAAGAAATTTTCAAGATATTCAAAAAGTTTTAAAGAGTTTCAAAGATTTTCGTAGGATTGGCAATATTTTAGGGAATTATAGAAAATTGTGTTCAATTTTTAATATATTTTCATAATTCAAAGGAATTCCAAAGGATTATAAATATTTTGAGAAATTTTAAAAAATTTTAATTAATTTTCAAGATATTGAAAAGGTTTCAAAGGATTTCAAAGAATTAGAATTTTCTACATTCTGAAAACAACAAGGTATCAGGGACCTTGACATATCAATAATTAAAAATCAAATTATTAAAAAAATGGAAAGTTTATACGTATTGAATTAAGAAACTTGCAGTTTCAACTTTTTAAATCTCTAAAAGATTTCTAAGATTTTTAAATAATTCCCTTAATTACTTTTTTATTCTTGCGAATTGCTCTAAATTATTCAAATCTTTGCTTAATTTTGTTCAGTTTTTTCTAAATTATGTAAAATCTTTTAATCCTTTAAGAATTCCTAAAAAATATTTACGCCTGTTCCAGAATGCTGAAAATATTCAAAATTAATTTTGAGTTTTTCGAATGCTTTGCAATTTTTCGGAATTCCCTAAATTTTCTTAAATCTCTTGAATATTCTCCGGAATGTAAAAAAACTGCTAAAGTCTTTGAAATCATTGAAAATTCTCCCAAAATATTTAAATCCATTCAAAATTCCTTGGAACTTGGAAAAATTTCGTAAAATCCTTTCGAATTTATTCAAATTATTGGAATCTATTCAAAATTCCTTGTTATTTTTAAATACCCTAAAGATTTTATTTAAGAATCTTGAAATTTCTTTAAATTTTTAAAATCTATTCAAAGTTCCTTGTTATATTTTAAAATATCATAATATCTTTAAAACTAGTTGACATTCCCTTAGGTTATTAAAATTATCTAAAGTTTTTAAAATCTTTTAAAAATGTTTAAATTATTAAAATCCGTTTTAAAATGCTTGGATTCTTTTAAAATGGCCTAAAACATTTTCAAAACCTCTTGAAAATTCCTTAAAATAATAAAAGATTTAATCTGTAATGAAGTTCGTAATTCCTTTGAATTATCGAAATCTATTTCAAATTTCTTGGAATTTTTTTACATACCCTAAAATATTTCTAATCCTTTGAGTTTTTTTAAATCCTATCAAAAATTTTAAATAGCTTAAAATTTCCTTAGATTCTTTAAAAATTTCCAAAAATCTTTTTAAAACTTTGGGATTTCTTCCAAATATTAAAATCTAATAAAAAATTGGTAAATTTTTAAAAATACACTAAAATATTTTCAATTCTATAAAATTTTTTGAAAATATTTTCAACATTTTATTTATCTTGAAAATTTCTTGGAATTAGTATGAACTTCATACAATTTTAAAAGTCCTTTAGAATTTTTTTAAATTAATAAAATCCATTCAACAATCCTTACATTATTTTTAAGTAACTTTAAATATTTCCAATCCTTTGCAATTTTTTGAAATTCTTTTTGACTTTTGGAAATCCTGTGAATATTTTTAAATATATACAAAATTCCTTGATAATTTTAATGATTCCCAGAAATCTTTAGAATTCAAACAATTTATTATATTTTTGGGAATTTTCTCCTAGAAGAGAGTTAGAAAGTCGCAATTTTTTCAATTTTTTCGACCTACTGTCAACTTTTCAGGTAAAGCAAATAAAGAATGAATGATTCTTAATCAGAAAAAATTGTTAAAAAATTTGTTATTATTTATCACAATATTCTCATAAGATAATGCTAGCAAGCTGCAGTTTATTCTATAATTTTTCACTTTTTTAAAATTTTCAATTAAAGTTAAGTAATAATAAAGGCAAATTAAGAAAATTATTGTTTCAATAAATTATCATTATTGATAATTATTTTCTCCGATAATAATGCTCGAGAGTGGTGGTTTTTTCCACAATATAATACTTTTTTTACTTTTTCAGTTAAAACTAAGTAACAATTATTGCAATTTAATGAAAATAATTGTTTAAACAATTTATAAGTTAGAACCACATAAAAATTAATTTAATTTAGCAATTAATTATATAAAAAAATGTTTATTGTTCACAACTATATTCTGTAATATGAATGCTAGATCGGGGCGGCTTTTCTGATTAAGAAAAGAATCTAGTTCACTTTTTTCTTACTAAGTTAATAATTAATGCAAGTTAAAAAACATAATTGTGTAAAAAATGTATTATGGTTTTTAAGTATCTTCTTTTAGATTAACGCTGGAAAGTTTCAGGATTTTCTGAAATTTTCAACTTTTCTTTGTTTTTTTAATTGAGAACAAATTACATGTATCCATAATAATAAATATTTATGAATATTTGTTTTCGGGCAAAAAATATATTCACAAAAATGAAGGATGTTTTGAAAAAGAGAAAAGGATTATCTCTTTTATGGATTTACTATCTTCTAATAAGGAAAGAATCAAAGTGAAGTTTAAATTTTCTGGAAAAACATCAAGTTTTTAGCAATTATATAAATAAAGGTAATTATAAACAATAATGTATCACTTAAATAATTCTTTTTCTAGAACAAATATTCTTTTTACACTACTGTAAGCAAAAAGTGGAAAAAGTCGAATCTTCTAGTGAAAACCTTAATTGCATTATTTGCAGATAAAATTATTTGAAATAACCATAAATTGTTTAATTAATCTGTTTTACAACTTGAATTAAGCAATTACTTAAAATAAAATAAAAGTGAAACAAAAGTAGATAATCTTGGAAAAACTAAAACTTTCCAGCATTATTCTAAGAAAAATAAAAGCATAATGTTTAAATAATTATTTTTGTTAAATTAAATTCAGAATTGCCTCGCTTGAACTAAAAAGTTAACAAGCAATTTGAAAATTTTTAAAAACTGCAACTTTATATCTCTAGTCCAAGACAAAATGACGAGAAAATTATATATTCTTTAAACAATGTGTTTAAAAATCTATTTTACATTAAAAAGTAGTTATTTGCGTATCAGAAACAATTCGTATAAATGAAACATAAAAGATTTAAAATGTACAAGAATAATGTAAAAGAATGTTTTTGTTTCATTTATCGAAATATTTTTGTAAAAAATTTGAAATTCACTGTATACTATGTTTTGATAACACGTAAAGTGTTCTTGTTTGTCGTGAGAAATATTGTTAAAAATAAAAATTCTATTTTACAAAATAACTACTAATTTACTTTATATAATTTCTTGGAAGAGATGAATATCGGTTTTTTTTAATAGTGATAACGTTTAAAAAAAAAAAAGAAAGTACATTTTCTGGAAAATGTTGCGAATTAGAATAGAGTCCAAAAAAATAAAATTTCGATTTTAAGAAGATATATCAAATATCCTTTTAATTTTTTTATGGAACTCAATCTGTGAGAACAATTAAATATAATAAATAGCATTGTCATTAAATGAAAATAAAGACTAAAATTGTGGAAAAGTTTTCTATTTTTTCCTTTTAAATTTGTTTACTAATTATAGGAAGTAATTAGTTAAATTATTTTTCTTTTTTTAAGTGTGCCAGATGAGAGACGGTTATTAAACAGAGATTGGTAAACTGTACTCAAAGTTCCAAAAATGTACTTCCTCGTATGACAAATTGAATTTTCAGTCACCTGAATCAGCCTCGACATAATTACATTTTCATAAATCAGAATATAAAAAATTTAATTTGGATAACAAACGAATTTCCAATATTAAAAAACAAATAAATGTTTAATAATATTAATATAAACGTATTAAATTATAAAAATTAAATTAAATTATTTAAATTTTCATTACAAAAATATTCAAACAAAAGGATCAAATTGCTAATTGAAAAAAAATGTTTAACAATAATATTTATAGCGGCTTGAAATCCTGCCCTAAGTCAGCGCTAAATATGCGATGATGAATTTTTTATTAATTCTCATTTTTAAACACTTTTTTTATGCAACCGATATTTGAAATATTCTTCAAATTTTATATAAGGATCATTATAATGTTAATTTTCCTTGAAGTAGTTATAAAGAGCCTTTTAGTTTAAATTTATATTTGATATTTGTTCCAAACTGGCATTGATATTATTAATTCAAAATAAAAAAGTTGAGAAAAGTTAAAAAATTCAGAAGAACCGCTACTTTCTAGCCATTATCTTAGGAAAAAATATTATATCAATAATAAATTGTTTAAGCAATTATGTTTGCTAACTTTTTAACAATGTTTACTTTACTCAATAAGTGAAAAGTTAAAAAAAGCAGAAAATTTAGAAAACGCGATTATCTGGCATTTCTATAGGAGAAAATAATTTTTAACAATAATAATTTGTTTAAAAAATTATCTATGTAAAATTACAAACAGGTATTATCAAATTGTATGTGAATGGTGAAGAAAAAGTTTAATACTTCAGACAAAACCGAAACTTCCTAACATTATTGAAGTATAATATTATTTAAAATTATAATAAAATGTTAGAAAATCAATTTTGTTGACTTTAATTAATCATTTGCCTTAATATAATTAAAAATTTGACAGAAAGTAAGAAAAATCATTTTTAACTTGAAGAGACTCTATAGAATTTAAAAGATTTTAGGGAATTTAAAACAATTCTAAGAAACTATCAAATTATTCAAAAAGTTCCAAAAGATTAAAAAAGATTTCAATGAATTTAGAAGATTTTCGGAAATTGAAGAAAATTTCAAAAAATTTTGAATATATTTATATTGTATAAATGAATTCCAAAGGATTTTAGAGACTTTAGGAAATTATTTAAATTATCAAGGAATTTTGACAATATAAAAAACGTTTCATAGAATTTCATAATATTTTTATTAGATTTCAATACTTCCAAGAAATTGCAGCAGACTTTAAAGATTTCAGGGATTTTTTTAAGCATTCTTAAAAATTTTCAAGATGTTTTAAAAGTTTCATAGATTTAAAATTTTTTATAAAATTTTTAAATATTTTAGTGTAGTTTTACAAATTTACAAATTTTTTAATAGATTTTAATATTTGGAATGAATTCCAAAGGATTTTAAAGATTTTAGAGAATTTGAGCAAGTTGCAAGAAATTGACGAATTTTTAAGGATTGTTGACTGGATTTCAATAATTTAGAAAAATTCGAAAGGATTTTTAAGATTTACTGAATTTCGTAAAAATTCCAAGGAATTTTCAAGATATTTCAAAAGTTTCAAGGAATTTCAATATTTTTTAAAGAATTGGAAATATTTTAGTGTATTTTTGCAATTTTACAAAAATTTTAATATATTTCAATATTTAGAAGGAATTCCAAAGCTTTTAGGGATTTTTCCAACATTTCAAGAAACTTTCAAGATATTTCAAAAGTTTTAAAGGATTTCAAATAATTTCAAATAATTGAAAAGATTTAACGTTATTTAAAAATATTGTGAGGATTTTTAAATGGATTGCAACAATTTACGAAAATTCGGAAGGATTTTAAAGATTTTATGAAGTCCTTACAAATTTCAAGGAATTCTCAAGATATTTAAAAAATTTGAATGAATTTTGAAAAATGTTAAAGACTTGGAAGTATTTAAGTGTATTTACAAAAATTTTATTAAAATTCTAATATATATCAATATTTGGAAAAAATTTTAAAGGATTTTGGAAATTTTTGGGAATCTTTAAAAATCTTTAGGAATTTTTAAGCAATTCAAAACATTAGAAATACTTTCAAAAATTGTAAAGGATTGAAAATATTTTTCGATTATTTAAAAAATTCTCAGTACATTGGAATATTTCGATAATTTATAGAAATTACAAAGGTCATTACAGATTAATTTTGTTATTATTTAAAGAAATTTTCAAAAGGGTTTTGAGAATATTTTAGGGCATTTCGAAAAATTTTAAAATTTTTGTAATAGATATCAATATTTTGAAGGAATTCCAAAAGACTTTAATGATTTTCAGGAATTGAACAAAATTGCAATGATTTATAAAATTATTTAAATAGTTTCGAACGATTTCAACAAAATTAAAAGATTTTCAGATATTTAAAAAGATTCCAAGGAATTTTAAAAAGATTTTTATAATTTGAAGGAATTCTGAAATATTTCAAATTTCTAAAGAAACGTAAAATAAATTTTAATAACTTAAAGGAATTTGAACTAATTTTAACGATATAATGGTATTTTTTGAAATTACAAGGATCTTTAAATACATTTTATTAATTTGAAGAAATTTCAAAGGATCATAAAGACTTTTGGATATTTTAAAATTAAAAGAATTCTTGAAGAGATTCCAATCATTTAAATAAGTTCCGAATGATTTTAGGGTATTTTAAAAAATTTCAACTAAGTTTGAATAGGTTTCAATATTTTGCAGGAATTTGAAATGATTTTAAAGATTTTAGCGTTTTTTTACATTTTAGAGAAGTTTCAAGAGATTGAAGAAGTTTAAGGGAATTCAAAAAAATTTTGAACATTGGAAATATGCAAGGTTAATTTTAAATGTTTTTGAATGATTTTTGAATAGATGTTAATATTTTGAAGGAATTTCAAAAGTGTTTAAAGATTTTACGGAATTTGAAAAACCTATACAAAATTTAGCCCAGATCTGTTTTGTTTGCTCCTAAAATAATAATAATTAAATTGTTTGTCTCATTCCTTATTATACATTTTGCGTAAGAAAAAAAAGCTAAAAAATTTTTTTTTTAATTGTAATGGATTTATTTTTCTTACAAACTTTTCTGAATGATTGTAATTTTCTATAAAAAATTATTTTTGAAAATCTTGTAAATCGAAAACGGTAGTATGCTTAAACAGAGAGCATGAAATCCCGAATGTGTATAATTAATTTTAAGGTCCCTGATACCTAGTCGTTTTAAGATTGTGGGTAGCTCTAATCCTTTAATATCCTTTGAAACTTTTTAAATATCTTAAAAATTCCTTAAAATTTTTTAAAATCCTCTAAAATTTTTTTAAATTCCAAAAAATTCCCTAAAATAATTATAATCCTTTAGAATTCCGTTAAATTATAAAAATTTATTTAAAAAGTTAATAGAATTTTCCATAATACTTTTAAATATTTTTAATCATATGAAATCCTTTAAGATCCTTTAAAACTTTTTAAATATCTTGAAAATTCGTTAGAATTAAAAAAACTTTCCTAAAATAATTATAATCCTTCGGAATGCGATTGAAGTATGAAAGCGTATTTAAAAACTAAACAGAGTTTTCCATAATACACGAAAAAATTTATAATCTTGTAAAACTCCTTTAAATTATTATTATGTATCAAAAAACTAATTATAATTTTTCTTAATGGTCTAAAATATTTCCAATCCTATGAAATCCTTTAAAATCCTTTGAAACTTTTTAAATATTTCGAAAATTCCTTAGAATTTAAAAAAATTCCCTAAAATAATGATGATACATTGGAATTCCTTTATATTATGAAAATGTATTAAAAATTAAGTAGAATTTTTCATAATGAAGATATTTTAGAAGTTGCAAAGGATTTTATAGAATTGGAAATATTGTCGGGTATTATAGAAAATTCTATTTAGTTTTTAAATACATTTTCATGACTTAAAGAATTTATATAAACAATATAATCTTTAATAATAATATAATATTAATATAATATAATATTTATATTCCTTAAAAATTACTTTAAATTTTGGAAATCTATATAAAACTGAACGAAATTTTGCAAAATACCCTAAAATATTTTCAATTGTACGAAATCCTTCAAAATCCTTTAAAATATTTTGGAATATCTTGAAAATTCCTTAGAATTTAAAAATTTCCCTAAAATATTTAGAATCCTTTGGAATTTCTTTAAATTATGAAAATATATTGAAAACAAAATAGAAGTTTTTATAATGTCCTAAAATATTTATAATCCTTTGGAATTTCTTTTGGTTATGAAAATGTATTGAAAATTAAATAGCATTTTTCATAATCCCCTTAAACATTTCAAATCCTGCGAAATCCTTTAAAATCCTTTAAAACTTTTTAAATATCTTGAAAATTCCTTAGAATTTAGAAAAATTTTCTAAAATAATTATAATCCTTTGGAATTCCTTTAAATGATGGAAATGTATTGAAAACTAAATAGAATTTTTCATAATCCCCTTAAACATTTCAAATCCTGCGAAATCCTTTAAAATCCTTTGAAACTTTTTAAATATCTTGAAAATTCCTTAGAATTGAGAAAAATTGTCTAAGATAATTACAATCCTTTGGAATTCCTTTAAATGATAGAAATATATTAGAAACTAAATAGAATTTTTCATAATGCCCCAAAAATATTTCCAATCCTATGAAATCCTTTAAAATCCTTTAACACTTTTTTAATATCTTAAAAATTCTTTGGAATTTAGAAAAATGCCGTAAAACATTTATAATCCTTTAGAAATCCTTTAAATTATAAAAATGTATTAAAAACTAAATCGAATTTTCAAAAATACCCTAAAATATTTTCAATCTTATGCAATCCTTTGCAGCTTCTAAAGTATCTTTAAAATTACTTAGAATTATTAAAAATTTCCTAAAATATTTATAATCCTTTGAAATCCTTTAAAATTATGGAAACGTATTCAAAACTTAATAGAATTTTCTAAAATACCCCAAAATATTTCCAATCCAATGAAATCCTTTTCAATTGTTTAAAATATCTTGAAGATTTCTTAGAATTTAACAAAAATTCACTAAAATATTTATGGACATTTCGAATTTCTTGAAATTATGAAAATCTATTTAAAAATAAACTGAATTTTGCAAAATACCCTAAAATATTTTGAATCTGATGAAATACTTTGCAACTTTTTGTATATCTTGAAAATTACTTGGAATTTTAATAAACTCCCGAAAATTTTGCTAATTCTTATGAATTCCTTTAAATGATGAAATTCGATTCAGAACTGAATAGAATTTTGCAAAATACCCTACAATATTTCCAAATCTATAAAATCATTTTAAATCCTTCAAAACATTTTGAATAGCTTGGCAATTTATTAGAATTTTAAAAACTTCCTTGAAATATTTATAATCTTTTGGAATAATTTTTATATTTATTATTATTATTATTCTGTTTTTTTTTAATTTTTTGAAATATTTATAATTCTTGGAAATTCCTTTGAATTATGGAAGCCTATTTAAAACTAAACAGAATTTTGCAAAATGTCCTATAATATTTTCTATGCTATGAATTCATTTGCAACATTTTAAATATCTTAAAAATTATTCAGAATTTTTTTAATTCCCTACAATATGTGTAATGCTTTGAAATTTCTTTAAATTATGGAGATCTATTCGAAACTAAACAGAATTTTGCAAAATATTCTAAAATATTTTCAACCCTATGAAATCCTTTGAAACATTTTGAATAACTTGAAAATTGCTTACAATTTAAAAAAATGCTCTAAAGGATTTATAATCCTTCGGAATTCCTTTAGATTATGGAAATATACTCAAAATTAAATAGAATTTTCCAAAGTACCCCAAAATAGTTACAATCCTATGAAATGCTTTGAAATCCTTTAAAACATTTTACATATCTCGAAAATTTCTTGGAATTTAAAAAAATTCCCTAAAATATTCATAATCCTTTAGATTTCCTTAAAAAATTTTGAAACCTATTCAAAACTAAATGTAATTTTCTAAAATACCCGAGAATATTTTTAATCCTATGTAATCCTTTCAAATCCTTTGAAACATTTTGAATATCTTGAAAATTGCTTACAATTTTAAAAAATTCTCTAAAATATTTATAATCCTTCGGAATTCCTTTAGATTATGGAAATATGCTCAAAATTAAATAGAATTTTCCAAAATTCCCGAAAATAGTTACAATCCTATGAAATGCTTTGAAATCCTTTGAAATATTTTGCATATCTCGAAAATTTCTTGGAATTAAAAAAAATTCCCTAAAATATTCATAATCCTTTAGATTTCCTTAAAAATTTTTGAAACCTATTCAAAACTAAATGTAATTTTCTAAAATACCCAAGAATATTTTGAATCCTATGGAATCCTTTCAAATCCTTCGAAACATTTTGAATATCTTGAAAATTGCTTACAATTTAAAAAAAATTCTCTAAAATATTTATAATCCTTCGGAATTCCTTTAGATCATGGAAATATACTCAAAATTAAATAGAATTTTCCAAAGTACCCCAAAATAGTTACAATCCTATGAAATGCTTTGAAATCCTTTAAAACATTTTACATATCTCGAAAATTTCTTGGAATTTAAAAAAATTCCCTAAAATATTCATAATCCTTTAGATGTCCTTAAAAAATTTTTAAACCTATTCAAAACTAAATGTAATTTTCTAAAATACCCGAAAAAATTTGTAATCCTGTGGAATCCTTTCAAATCCTTTGAAACTTTTTGAATATCTTGAAAATTCCTTGCAATTCAAAAAAAAATCCCTAAAATATTTGTAATCCTTCAGCATTCCTTTAGATTATGGAAATATATTCAAAACCAAATAGAATTTTCCAAAGTACCCCAAAATAGTTACAATCCTATGAAATCCTTTGAAATCCTATAAAATATTTCGAATATCACGCAAATTTCTTAGAATTTAAAAAAATTGCCTAAAATATTTATAATCCTTTAAATTTCCTTTAAAATTTTTGAAACCTATTAAAAAACAAATGTAATTTTCTAAAATACCCAAGAATATTTTCAATCCTATGGAATCCTTTGAAATCCTTTTAAACTTTTTGAATACACTGCACATTTCTTAGGTTGCTTAAAATTTCCTAAGATCTAGAAATATTTTATTTCCTATTTTTCGAAAATTTGATGAAAGACATACAATTTCGTAAAAGTAAAGATACATAGCTAATGCTTTTGAGGAAATTCATTCCAACCAAATCAGTCATTTTTTTCTAATCACAGTTCGCACGAATAAGATGTTTTATCTCAATAAGGAAATTCTAGATTCTTCGGAAATGTGCTTTATAATGGCCCAATTCAACAACTTTAATGAAAAGGTAGGGATAAATTTTGTATATATATAATGCGAGAAAACTAGAGCAATATTCATTTCTTGATGTATTCTGATTTAAATTAAATTCAGTTAAAAGTTTGTTAAGAATAAGTGCAATGCGATTTTTACTGTTTGTCTTTCTGTGCTACCTTTTTTACAATTGTGCTAGTGCTAGTGGCTATTATGAGGGCCGTTGGAATGCTGGTACTAGTAATTCGAGTGGGGGTGTTAGGCCTATTAATTTAGAAAATCAAATAAAGGAAATAGAAAAACAACATCAAGAAAAACAACGCCTACGACAAGAACAGGAAAAGGAACTAAAAGAAGTTCGAAAAGTCATAGAAGCAGTAATAGTACAAATAAAGGAGCGCGTACGACTAGACGGAAGGAGAAAGAGAATGAACTTAGAAACAGCTAAAGGTGAGTTTCAGAATATATGTATTTTATAAATAACATACGACGATCGTGTGGAAATAACCCCATTTGGCCCTATTGCATGTCGGGCACTAATTGGGGGCTAGTCGGGTTATTAATTTTGATAAAGTACCCAGTCGGAGACTAATCGGGGACTAGTTCGGCTTTTTGTTGTTAAAATTTCAGTTGGGGCCTGGTCGGTAGTTGGTCAAGGGCTAGTCGGGCCTTTTTGTTCACTAATGAGTTTTTTAATTCTAAAACACTAAGAATATATTTAACAATAATCTTACACCATTTTTTGGATAAAGATTTATTAATGTTAAATTCATCTCAAATATACTTAACAACTAATTATTAAGTTAATAATTTTGTACGAAAATCAAGTTCTTATAAAAAAAACAACGATCAAAATATTCAAAAAGACGTAATCTTATTTTCTTGAAGTATTTTTTAGAAAATTGATTTTAAAAATTGATTTTTAAATTGATCTGAAAGGCTTACGATGTGTAAATAAAGTCTAATCCTTCATGTAGTTGAAATTGGAAAGAGAAAAGGTTTTGATTAATCAGTGAAGAGCAGTATCCTAGTAGTAAACTATTAAGCACGTTACAGTTCATATTTCGCTACAACCTTCATTTGAGTCTTTCGGTTCTAGACTAATAGCTTTAAAGAAAATCCGCAAGGGAGCGACGTGCCGCCTCTCGCGCAACAGAAATGACGCGTCCAGTGTTTAAGACAGCAGTCCACACGTAACGAAGCATAATTACCTGGAGCAGAGATACCGTGACCAACATGGCGGTTCCTTCAGAGTGGAGCTCTTCCATTGCCGCCTTCCAGCTGAAGTTTTTTTTTTAACTAATATTCCACTAATTTTGGGAAATTTTAGTTACATAAATTTATGCATTTTTAAGCGTAGGATATGTTCCCCATTAAATCTTGGGTAAATTTGAGCACTTTTAAATATTTCAAAAAACTTTATGGAGATTTCTGTAAATAATAAGTATTTTGACAAACCTTTAGGGGATGTTCCACTAATTTTGTGGATTTTGGTACATAATATTCAAAGCGGCCGATGTATTATCATATGACCCCTACTAGTACCCGATCAGGCCCCGACTAGGATAAGTCGGGTCACTCGACTAGCCCCCGACTAATCTACCGTGACGCTACTGGTCAGGGGCTAGTCAGTTGACCCGACTAGCCCCTGACTTTAAGTGGGGTTGAATGGTCGGCAACCAGACAAGTTCCCCATTTGAATTTCTACACGGGGTCTCCCTTCTTCCTGAAAATCGGGATAAGTATTAAAATATTTTTCAAATTTTCCCGCTTTTTTACGTGATGACTAGACACAGCACAAAATATAAGATTTTCGAATTTACTCTGTGACAAAAAGATTTTTTGGTGTTTTAAAAAATCAGCATACAAGAATATGATAAATTGAAGTTCAAGGCATTAAATATGAGTTTTCTAAAAAATTAGAGCCTTCTTATAAACGAAATTATCAACTTCCCTGTTAAATAAGAATTTAGGAAGTTGAATCTAGTTATTATAAATGATTTTAGAGTTTCCTTTCAATGGTAATAAAATTTCTTTAAAATAGACTATTTAGGATCTATTAATATATATTTGTGGTTTCTTTTTGATTAAAAAATTTTAAAACATTGGAAAAACCTATCCGCCGTCGCAAAACTTGTTTTATAATTTTTATTTGTGCTGAGCTAGATAAAATTCAGAACACTGACTTCTGACGAAAATAATTAATCTTCAGAGGATCTTTAGATTGCTGTTTTTAGAGCAACATTTTGGTTAAAGTCATCGCCGCTTTTGTTAATCGAAATTTTAGATAACCCTTCGCAAAAAACTGCTTATAGTGTTTTAACTGAAAATTTTAAAAATCAATTATTAGCAGAATAATAGTCGCTTATCGTGGAAAATTAAACTATTAAATTTGTCTTGAAAAGGGGGAGGGTCGGTAAGGCCGGTTTTTGGCCTAATTTATTTTTGGACCAAAAAATCTGAAAAAATCATGGTAGTATCTTATAAGTATCGCGAGTCGATTGGACGCTAAACGGACTACCCTCCACCCCCCAGCCACCCCCACCCCCCAAAAAAAATATAGGAAACACCACTACTCACCAACTGCATTTTCGAGAGATTTGACACTCTTAAACATGTATTCTGAGGTTAGCTCGGGTTTATTATGGTTTTAGGGGTCGCCGAATACAAATCTGGCGTCCTTTGACTTTTATCGCGTCAGGTTCAAGGTCATTGGAAGGTCAAATCGAGAGAAAACGGTAAAAAAATCCAAAAAAACGTTATAGGTTTTTGGAGTCCCTAATTACGAATCTGGCATCCGTTGAACTCTATCGCTTCAGGTTCAAGGTCATTTGAAGGTCATTTTAAGGTCAAATCGAGAAAAAACGGTAAAATTTTTTTTTTTAAATATGTTATAGGTTTTTGGGGTCGCTGATTATGAACCTGGTGTCCGCTGACCTTTATCGGGTCAGGTTCAAAGTCATTTGAAAGTCAAATCGATGATATATTTTTTTCAGCGTTTTATCTCGATTTGACCTTCCCATGACCTTGAACATGACGCGATAAAGGTCAGCGGACACCAGGTTCGTAATCAGCGACCCCAAAAACCTATAACATGTTTTTAAAAAGTGTTCTGAAAAACATTCAAAATGTCCTCACTTTTTGCATTTGTATCCAAAAAGGCTGGCTAACGAACTAGACCTTTAGTTTAGGACATCAAAATAGTGACTGATAGACAGACATACAGACAGACACATTCGTAAAAATTTGTTTTTATTATATTTACTTTGATAAACAATCTTCTTGATTGAAAATTCAACTATTAAGATCACTAAATTTGTTAACAGAATTCTGCGTTTCCGATTCGGATAGGGAAGGATTCCGTTATATGTGTAAAAGAATGAGTAAACGGTCAATGGAACATCATTTCAATACTCTAGAACAGGCTCATTGTAAGTACAATTATTTCTGTAAAAATTTACAAAAATCAAGAAATATTTTTGTAAATGTTCATTTTCTTGTAAAAAAAAATCAAATTTATCGCTTTACACTACAGCGGTCCGAAAGTTTTTTTCTTTTTTCGCAAAAAAAACATATATAAAAATTTTGTAGAGTTTCACAACTATCATAAGGTTTAACACCAATTTCTCAGAAGAAAAAAAACGTATTCGTAAGTTTAACTCATAATTGTCAATATTAAATGAAGCGAGCTGGTTTCCAAAAAATCCCGAAAATTAAAGAAATGGAATTTTTACAGTTTTGAATGTGTGGGAGGGGAATGTGTAAAATACTTAGTTAACCTTTCCTTAAAGAAATAATTGCGAAAAATGATATAAATTAAAGAAAAATTGATTAGAAAATTTTTTTTGTTTAAATGTAAAAAAAATATTTGGTCAGGTTCTATTAAATCCAAATTACGTTATTCATAAGCTACTGAAACCTTTTTTTTTTTTGAAAATATATTGAATTTTTTTGCGTGCAAAAAAGGTTAATTTTTCATTTAAAACCTCCCCCTCCTATACTTTTTATTCTCTGCTCCTTTTATAGCTTGTTTCCTAAATTGTATATTTTTTTTTTAACCACCCAACTGAACCCTTTTTGATAATTGTCTTTAAATAATTTTTTATTTAAACTTTTATTTTACTACATATTTGATTAAAGCATTTCTCCTTTACAGTTCTCTGCGTAAAACAACAAAGCAGAATATTTATATGTGTTGCTAAACCACTTGCAGGACACAATAACGGGCAAACAAGATGTCAAGAATTTACACCAAAGGAACTCGAAGATGCTAAAGCCAAGGAATTTTATCTATTGCGTGAATTAGGTGGATATGATGAATTTAGTCAACAGAATCCAGTGATTCCTAATAATCAAGGACCTTATAATAATCAACGGTATAATAATAATCAATTCAGTATTAATACTGAATTTATTAACTCTGGTCGAAAAGAATATAAACTTTTCTAATCCTGATATGTACACAATCATTTATAGCAGGAAAATAAAAAATTTTATTTAAAATAAAAACTATAAATATTAATGATCTTTAATCGAATATTTCCATAATATTATGTAATTAGTTATTTACGTAATCAGCAGAAAGAAGACAAACAGTATAATACAATTTAAAAAAATTTACCCGTTTCGCGGGGCACATTTTCATCGCGCGCTATGTGCGCGGCTCGCAAGTTTCAGCGCAGCCAGGACGCGCTCGATCTTTGTGCACAGACATTTTTAAACTCAACGTCATAGTATCGATAACAGTAATTTGGTAATTGTGAATTCTCTTTTGTTAAAGCTCCTTTGGCTTTAACAAACATATTTTTATCACGCATCTCGCGCTTCGCACTCGATTTTATTTTCAAAAATTTTTTATCAAGAATGAAAAATTACTTTTTTTTAAAACTTTTTCTTAAATTACTTTATTTTAAAGCTTTATAAATTTAAAAATTCACATTTTGAAAGGTAAAAAATGACAAAGAATAAATTTTTGTAGCGTAAAGAAAAAATTGGTGGCATCAATTTTAGTCTTTCTTTTTTTAATGTAATAATAATTTTTAATTCTAAAATTTAGGCAGCTTTGACTTGGAAACATTTAATATACTTTAAAATAGTATCAAATTGAAAATTATTTTTATTTAAAAGCGCTAATGTAATTTCAATTTCTTTGAATTTTAAGTAATGAATTTTTAAAGTTTTTAATTTTTTATATTTTCAAACCCTTATTCCGAAATGATTTTTTTTACTGATTTTTGATTTTTAAAAAGAAATCTTGAATTTTAATTGCCTTTAACTTATTTTTGCCAACTTATTTTTATTAATATCAGCATTTTTTAAAATTATTCAGTATTGATAAAGTCGAAAACATTTATTTGTAAACAATTATCATCAATTATTTAGTTCAAACACTTTAAATAAAATACTTCGTTTTTCAAGCTCTGTTAAGTTATACCAGAAAAAAGGGTTCTCCGATCCCTTCAAACTGGGATTTTTTTTCAAAGAAGTCATAAATTTCCTCTCAGTTTGATTTGAAAATGCATCTGCATATATTTAAGAATCTTTGAAATACTGTGAAATTGTTGAATAAAAAAACATAATTTTTGGATTCACCATTATTTTGTATGCTGTAAAAATTCTGGATTTTTCAAGAAATTTCAAAAGTTGTTATAATAATATTGTAGGAAATTTGAAAAGCAAACTTTTTCTTTAATTGACTTTTTTCATATCGTATGTTATTTGGCTTAAAATGTTCATTATTGTATATTTTTGAGAATTTTGTAAATGCTATACCTCTGGTAATGTTTTATTTGATGAAAAAAGTCATGAGGATAAATTGCTCGAATTTTTTAATACTATGAACTACCGTACAGAGAATTTTCAAATTTTGAAAAAAAAGGTTTCGCAAATATTCCAAATGTGCCAACTTTTTGAATTTTTATTCAAAATGGCTGGCTAACGAATTTAAACTTTAGTTTAGGACACTGAAAGAGTGCACCAAAGGTCAATCTAATAAATTATTTTTTTCAAAAATTATTGTGGAAACAGACAGAAATACAGGCAGACTATTTTCAGATTTATTTTCATTTAAATTATCGTTGTGTGTGTATACAGATCCGACATTTTTTGCTGAACATAAGTTTTTCAGTCCGGAAAATTTTAATATCAAGGAACCCTCTTTCGCGTTGAAATATTTTTCTACTTTAACTAAATTTCACTATTTTATTAACATATTAGGAACATCAATTTGTAAATATATACACAAATTGGCAAACAATAAAGAGAAACAAACACACTACGAAGGGGAGAATGACAACTGTAAAAACAGTAAAAAAATATGCTTTATCGATTAATCACAAAAAAGTGATTGGTCACATCTGAAACCCCTTTTTCAGCTCCCCCTTCACAAAATTACGTTTTACCTATTGGTAACAGAAAAGTGGTTGATCAAATGAAAGACCCCTTTTTTAGTTCAATCTTCAAAAAAATATGTTTTAGCGACTGGTCACAGTTGAGGGATTGATCACATTTAGAACCCATTTTCCAGCTAGCACTTTGAAAAAATACGTTTTGGCGAATGGTCACAGGAGTGTGATTGATCACATCTAGAACCTCCTTTACAGCTCCCTCTCTGAAAGAAATACGTTGCGGCGATTGGTTACGGAAGAGTGATTGATCACATTTTGAACCTCTTTTCCAGCTCATATTATAAAAAATAAGTTTTTGCAACTGGTCACGGAAGAGTGATTGGTCAAATCACGAACCCCTTTTCCAGTTTCACCTTTAAAAAAATACGTGTCAGCTACTGGTCACAAAGAGTTATTGGTCACATCTCGAACCCCTTTTTCATCTCCCCCTTCAAAAAATAAAGTTTCACCTATTGGTAACAGAAAAGTGATTGATCAAATGAAAAACCCCTTTTTTAGTTCAATCTTTAAAAAAATATGTTTTAGCGACTGGTCACAGTAGAGGGATTGGTCACATTTAGAAACCCCTTTCCAGCTACGACTTAAAAAATACGTTTTGGCGAATGGTGACAGGAGAGTGATTGGTCACATCTCGAACCTCTTTTTCAGCTACCTCTTTGAAAAAAATACGTTATAGCGATTGGTTAAGGAAGAGTGATTGATCACATTTTGAACCTCTTTTCCAGCTCCCCTTATAAAAGGTAAGTTTTTTCAACTGATCACAGAAAAGTGGTTGGTCACATCTTGAACCCTTTTTGCTGCTCCGATTGGTCACGAAAGGGTGATTGGTCACGTCTCAAACCTCTTTTCCAGTTTCGAGACAGGTGGTCTATTAATCCAGAATTCTGGAGGCCTAGACACGGCCTAAAGAAAATACTAAACTAAATAGAATTTTCCCAAATACCGAAAAATGTTGTTAGTCCTATGAAATTCTTTGATATCCTTTAAAACTTGTTTAATATCCTGAAAATTTCTTAAAGTATTTAAAATTTTCTAAAATCTGGAAAATATTTGGATTCCTATATACCATAAATTGGATGGATGGCATACAATTTCTTAAAAATAAAGATACGTAACGAGTGCACTTGAGGAAATTCATTCGAACCAATTCGACATTTGTTTTCTAAACCCTGTTCGCATGAATGAAATGAGGAATTTTTATCTAAAAAATGAGATATTCGATGGTTAGCAACTGTGCTGAATAATGACCCAATTCAACAAATATGAAAACAAAAGTAGGGATAATTTCGTATATATAAAGCAAGAAAAGGAGAGCAATATTCATTTCTGGAGTTTCGCTGATGAAAAGTAAATTCTTTACAAAGTTTGTTAACTTTGTTAAGTTTGTTAAAAGTTAATTGCAATGCGATTTTTACTGTTTGTCTTTCTGTGCTACCTTTTCTGCAATTGTGTTATTGCTAATGGTTATAATAATGGCTATGTGAATGCTGGTTCTAGTGGTGCTCTTAAGCCTATTAATTTATTGCGACAACAACAAGAATTACAACAAAAATATGAACAAGAACAACGACTGAAAAAAATTGGACAAGAAATAAAACAAATACGAGCACAAATCAGAGAGCGACTACGAACACAAGGTCGACTAAAACGAATGACATTAGAAAAAGCTAAAGGTGAGTTTATGGTTAGTTGTCATATATCTGAAAAAATAGTCATTTTACGAGTTTGAGAACCAAAATATCATAACTGATGTCATTTTAAACGCAAAACATTATCTTAAATGGAAAATGTTAAAATTCACAACAAAAAAACGTTATATTTGAACATCTTTTTTACAGTAGTATTTTTTCTTACCATTGCTTCTTACCAATGTTAAAAAAATTATTACATTTTCATAAATAAAGGCTAAATTTTGCCGCAAAAGCATTCTCTATAACATTATTGTTGCCAAGTTTAAAAATGACTTATTTATCATAGAATATAATTATTTGTTTAAAAAAATTTTTCTTCAAAAAATTGTTATAACGATGTAGAGTCATAGAAGCCATAGAACAATTTCCTTTTAAAATTGGAATCAGTAGAGCTTCAGAGAATGTCTTAGCGAAAAGAATAAGCCTTCTAATATTAAAATAATTTAAAAAGTAATAATTAAAATTTTAAAAATTGGTGAGAAGCGACAGTGTGAAAAAATTTAATTGTATAAAACATGGTTAAAATCGATGTTTTATTTGATGTATTTAAATTTTTTTTTCAGGCTTTTATTTGGAATAATATCAATTCTAATATTTTAATAGTAAAAAGTTATTTCTTTCAGGTATCTGACTGAGGTATCCATGGAAAAATTAATTATAGCCCAAACCATTTGACCGATTAAAAATTTTTAACTCAAAGCTTATGTAATTTCGAAGAAACCTCTTCAAGGCATATTTTCAAAAAATTTGTTTATTTTTGTTTTTTTACAATGTAAATTTATTTAAGAAAAAAAAATTTCCAAAATGACACATCTGAAGCTACTTCAGATGTGTTTTTTTGAGTGGAAATCTAAAAGAAGTTTTGATAAGACTTATAAAAAATAGCGGCCATTTGTTAATTTCCTAAACAAATTAATAAAATGTTTAATTTTTAAATATATTTGTTTCGTTTTTAACAAAAAGATCAATAAATATTATGCTTACAGATATCTCGTGCGATTCTTCAAAATGCAAAATTTTATTTTATTTGTTTAAGAAAAATTAATGAGCAAATTCCTAATATTGTAATTTTTTAGTAAAAGGAATTATTTTTCAAAAATAAAATTCAGATATGTTAAAAATAGCTCTTCATGTGATGCTAATTTATAAAAAATTTTATTTGTTTAAACATAATAAATTAACAAATTTATAGTTTTGCCATTTTTCTTCATATAAATGTTGTTTTATTCACATAAATAAATTGCTAATGTCTTGCTAGTAGCTCTTTGTAGTTATTCTTCATTTTTTAAAAACAGTTAGTAATTTTTGTTCAAAATGTGATTAACAAATGCATAATTTTTCATCTGAAGTAAATAAATTTAGTTTCCGTAACACAATTGATTCAATTTGTATAACCAATAGGCCTTTACTGTGATATTTTTCTGTAAGACAACAATTCATCATTTTTAACCAAACTTATTAAACAAATTATTATTATTTTTACGCCGTTTTTTAATTTAAACATTATATTCTCTTTTATGAAATTGACTACAATTTATAAGCAAGGTCTCTCTGTTATGATAAACAATTTTATTTCGAGAAAGATGAACGAACTGGGAGTTTTTTATACATTCTTCATCATTTTGACTAATTTTTATAAATAATTTTAAAAATAATAAGCATATCCTGCCGAAAAATACAGTATTATAAAAGAGAGCCCTTGCTTACAAATTGCAGACGATTTCATAAAAAACAATTTTAGGTTTCCATTAAAAAACAGCCTTAAAGCAACTTGTTTATTAAATTTGTTTAAAAATTATGAATTGTTTTCTAGCAGAAGAATATCACACTAAAAGCTCATTGGTTATACACATTTATTTTATTGTTTTGAAGCAGCTAAATTTACCAACTAAAACATGGGCGAATTATGCATTTGTTTATTACGTTTTTTAACAAATGAATTTCCATTGTTAAATAAGAAAAAATAAGCAACTTTTTTAAAAATATGCTTTGAAAACTTTTTTGGAAATTTCATAAAATTTAATAACAAAAAATTTAATTTTGTTAAAATGATCGCCATTTTTTTTAATCAAAAGTTTTTAAAAACCCTTCATCAACAAAATGCTTTTAGTAAAACACTAACCAAATTTTGTTGGGTGTTTTATATTCTCATTAAAAAAGGTATTCAATTTGTGTGAATATTGAGCCCTCCCATTTTTTGATAGCACGATAGCTTTTAGTGTCTTAAATTAAAGTTTAAGTTCGTCAGCCAGCCATTTTCGATAAAAATTCGCAAAATTAGAGTATTTTTAAAACTTTTGAGACCAATTTTTTTTAAATTTTAAAATGGTATGCACATTTATCAGTATTACATAAAAAACGATTAATTTATCCTTATGATTTTTTTATAATAACAAAATTACCAGAGCGATAGTATTCACGAAATTCCAAAAATCAAATGAAAATTAATATTTGAAGCCAAACAACCCAAGATATAAAAAAAGTCAAAAAGAGAAAAATGTTGCATTTTAAACACTGTGCAAGATTATTATAACAACAGTTCGAATTTTTTCGGAAAATCGAATTATTCTCGTAAATATCTCAGTGTGCATGTTTTTTTTATTCAAACAATTTTTTTAACAAATACACTATTTGTAATCTTTTTCAAATTGTTATAAACAAAGTATGCGTCGAATAAAAAATAATACATTATTATGGTTGTCGGCAATCTTTTCTTTCAACCTAAAATTTAAATAATAAGTTGGGCGTGATTGTGCGTCGATTTTGTATAAATTTTCAATATATTTTTTTTATTTTGCATTAAATTTTATTCTTAGCCATTCTGAAAAATTTATATCATTTTAATAAATTTATATTATTACCCTTCATACTATGCATCAGTATTAGAACCAAAGTATTTTCATTGTCTTATTTTCATCATTAAAAAAATGCACGTCCTATGAAAATGAAAATTATTATGAACATTTCATTGCAACTTGTGTCGCTTTTTCTTAAGTTTAATTTCCTTTATTTTTAATGTTATCTTTTACGATTAATGCAAAAACTGCGTGTCCTTTCCAAAAATATTCGTAAAAAATTTAAATGAATTTTCGCTACATTTTGAAACAGCAACTTTCGTCTATTTATTGTTTCATAGCTTGTATCGTTTGTCCAAAAATTTATTTTGAAAATTTTTATTTTGTTTTTTACGCATAAACCCAAAGTTGCATATCCTGTTAAAAATAATTATTAAACGTTTGTAGCTCCTTTTAGGATAAACAAGTTTTGTCTCATTAATTTTTCCGCAGCTTGTAACTTTAGTCCACAAATTTAATTTTTCTAATTTTTAATTTTTATTTTTACGACTAAAAAAAGAAACCACGCACTTTATCTGAAAGCAATTAATGACAAATTTATAGATCTTTTCAGGGGGCGCAATTTAAGTTTATTTATGTTTTTTTTTCGTATCTTGCATAGTTTGGCTGCGAAATAGAATTTTTTATTATTTTTTTTAAGGTCAAAATTTAAATTTTCATCTATTTAACAAAATTGAAAAACCTAACATGATATTCTTGCATAGCTTTTAAAAATAAAAGTTTCTCTTTTCTTGACTTTTTTTATATCATGCATTGTTTGGCTTAAAATCTTCATTATATTTTACTCACTTTTTTATTTTGAAAATACTATAACTCTGATCATTTTCTGTTTATGGGAAAAAGTCATGAAGATCAATTATTTGAGTTACCGCGCACTATGAATAACCGTTCATAGAATTTTTACACTAAAAAAGAAAAATTTGTCTCAAGAATTTTGAAAATGCGCTCACTTTTTGAATTTTCATCCAAACTAACTAAATAAAGAACTCGTTCTTACTTTTTAGGCTTTAGAATAGTGTGCTAAATCAGATTTCAATCTGATCAAACTTACGAAAGTTATCGTACGTACACGATACAGACTTCGGAATATAGACTACAGGCAGACAGACAGACAGACAGACAGACGTGCACCTTTCTAGAAATCGATTTTCTTTGGACAAAGTGATATTTTACATAAAGCCAACACCTTCTCATTTGGATGAGA
>NC_046666.1:25446275-25456595 GCF_010883055.1 Belonocnema kinseyi
TTTAATAATTAATATTTTTAATAAAAAATAAAACTATTTGGTTCAAGGATATCTAGAACCAAATTTTTTCTCTGCATATAATTGATAATAAAGATATTTGAACTGATAACAGAATTCTGCGTTGAAAAATCAGATAGGCCAGCTCAACACTACAGTTGGATGTGTCGAAACCTTAATGCACAACAAATGGAACATCATTTCTCCAATCTGGAACAGGCTCATTGTAAGTGCAATTATTTATGCAAATATTTGTAAAAAAAAAATGTATTAAAAAAATTTGGATTTCCTTGTTGCATGTTGTTGATTATTTGTAATCCTCAATATTAGGTGAAGCTTGTTGGATTCCCAAAAAACCCAAAAATAAAAAATTGCGTTTTCAGAGCGTGGCAAGTATGAGAGGAAGAGGTGCTAAGTACTTAATTGGTCTTTTTTTAAGAAATAACTTCCATTTCGTTTCTTTTGAAAAATAAAAAAAAAAAATTTGATTGGAAAATTTTGTTACATCGAAAGAGTTTTCTTTTAATTATAATTTTAATAGATACTACTAAGCCCTAATTAACGTCTTAATAGGCTCCAGGAACCTTTTTTTTATATATTTTAAAAATTACTTTTTGAAATCGTTTTCCTTGAAAAAAAGGTTAATTTTGAATTTACCCCCCCCCCCCTCCATACTTTTTCTTCCCTCGTCCTTCTAAACCTACTTGCCTACCTTGCGTATTCTTTTTTTCTTAAACCACCATACTGGAGACTTGCTGATAAGTTTTTTCAACTATTTTTCAAATTTAAATGCTTGTTTCATTCGAAATTTGACAAAAGTATTTCTCCTTTACAGTTCTCTGCATACAACAATTAAATAAAATATATGAATGTGCGGCTAAATCACTTAAAGGACAAAATCAAAGGGACAAAAAATGTCAAAAATTTATGCCAAGGGAATTGCAACTTGCTTTAGCCCAGGAATCTGCTCTATTGCATCAATTGGGTCGACATGATGAATTACATCAAGTATATCAAGTACCTTATAATAATCAAAGGAATAATCACAATCCAGGTAATAATAATCAAGGGAAAATTAATAATCCATCAATTAATGATTATTTGAGCATTAAGTCTCCATGGATTCACAATGGTCGACAACCTTATCGTCTTTTTTAATCCTGATATGTATGAAACTATTGATAACATAAAAATAAAAAAATATGATTTCAAATAAAAGCTTTGTGAAAAATTTATTTTCTGACCATCAAGTCTTCTTCTTTCTTCTTTATTCATAATCTGTCCCTTAAAGGATTACATGATTACGTTTCATTTTTCCTTTACTTTCAATTCTCTTCTATATCATGCTTATTTTGCCATTTTTCCACTTTCATTCTTTTTTACTTGCCCCTCTAGCCCACCTTGAGCTCCTTCATCTACTTCTTACCCATTTCATTCTCCCCAAGAATCTTTACCACATTCTCTTATCAGCGTTCCTTACCCTCCATTTCTCTCTTACATCCTTCCCATACAGACTGCCATGTTTTCTCCTCCCATTCTCATATTCTGCACTTTCTGTTCTCTTTCTTTTTCCAATACATCCTCTCCCTCACCTTGTTTCCCAATCTGAATCTTTCTGTTCTAGTCCATCTTCTCTAACCTCATCCCTTTTCTAATTACTATGGTACTCCTTACTTTTTTATCATCTTATACCATTTATCATATTATAACTTCTCAATTATTTCCCATATTTCCATTAAATGTCTTTCTCTGTCCCTTGCCTTCAATTCTTCATAGCTTACTTCATCCTCCTCTCCTATATGTCAAAACTTATCCCTACTTTTTTGAATCCTGCTCGTATTATGCTAACTTTGTTTCTTATTTTTGCTTCGGTATGTTTTCACATTATCTAAAATTCTGTTTTGTTTATTTTAAAACTTATCTCTATTTTAAATTCTAAGCTCATGAGATTATTTTATTGTAAACTTTGCTCGTACTTAATTTTTCTCACCTACATTATTTCTATGATTTTAGACTCCAAAGATCTTATTTTAATATTAATTTATTTTAACCGTCATTACTGTGTTTCTCATTTTCTGTTATTCTCAAGCTTTATTTTTCTTTTCTTTAATTTCGTAACGTTCCCGCAATTCACGTTTTACGGTATCTTCATTCTCCTAAATTACGAATTCAAACGCTATAGCGCGTTTAAAAGTGTAAGCGGCGCGCTCAACCTTGTCGAGAGAAGGGGACTCAAGAGGCGGCAGCAACGCCCCGCCACCTGCGACGCGATTGAACGAGAGCCCCGAGCCAATCGCTGGCCGGCCGGCTTTCGCGCGGCGATGTTGAATACCAGTGTGCTCGACTGTTTTGACACTGTCGCTGTGACCTTCGACCAGGACTAACCACCCTCCGATGGTTATCGGTACTTGTACCTTTTTTTAAAGACAAGAGTTAACTACATTTAAATCAAACCACAGTATTTTTATACTCCCCTCCCTCTTCCTTCAACAGTGGTCGGTACGCTTGCGAAACCTCCGCAAAACTCTCTCTCTCTTTATCTTACTTCCGAGGTCAATAAGCTCGCCACAGCTCCGCAAGCCTCCCTCTTTATCTCTCTCTTCCGAGGTCAGTCTGCCTTTCTCATGGCTGCTCAAACCTTTTTCTATACTTTCTTCTGAGTTTGGTCTGCCTTTTTCATGGCTCCACAAACCTCTCTCTGTCTTTACTTCTCCCCTGAACCTCCTTTCCCTACCGCCTTTCCTATCCTTGAACCTATACCTGGAAACGGCCAAAAACGATCCTTTCCCAGCAAGAAAACCTTTGCCTTGAGGACTATCGCTCCTCTCCCTCCCCCACGACCCCGAAAGCCATCGTTAGTTCGGTGGTCTTCGTTTCGCCTACCTCTTGTCTACACTTTTCCTGGCCAATTCCTTCCTTATCTTTTTCCTGGGAATCGGGCCGCTTGGATCATTCTGGGCACTACGATATACGGGAAACTCTGCCGGCTTCCGCCGCCCCTCTCACCCCTTCACCTACGAAACGCTTCCGGCAGGAGGAGGATGATTACGTCATCATCGTCACAGATGACGAGACATTTTCCCCAATAACTCCCCTTGCTAAGCGCCATCACCTCGAGGTTGTACCCCAACGAACCCTTGGTGCTCGTAGAGCGAGCCAAACCCAAGTCGATGAGCCAAATCGACCACTTCCTCCGGTTGAAAAATCGCAGCCTGCCGGTTCGTGCACCGCTTCCAGCTCGCTCAACCTGAGTAGATTATCTCCACCACCGACGCAAGAACAAACTACGTTTCCTCTAGAACCGGCTGACAAACAACCTCACAACAAGCGACGGTTTCTTCAATTTTTTTTAATCTCTTGAAAATTCCTTGGAATTAAAAATAATTCTAAGGCCTTTCAAATTCATTGACATTTAGTCAAATTATTGAAATTTATTTAAAAATCGTTGAAATATTTTTAAATAACCTAACATTTCTATAATTATTTGAAAATTTTTAAAATCCTTTGCAACGTTTTGAATGTCATGAAAATTCTTAAGGATTTTTAAAAATTTCCAAAAGTGTTTAAAATCCTTTTGAATTCCTTCAAATTATTGAAATCTTTTGAAAATTGCCTAGAATTTAAAAAACCATAAGAATTTAACACAACAATTAAAAAGACTATTCTGATTTTATTCATGAAAATTAGTTTGTTCAAAAGTTGAAATTCACTATATAACCTTTTTGATAACACTTAACGTTTATGTTGGACGTCAAAAATGTGATAAAAAATTTTAAATTCTATTTTTGAGAAGAAGTATATATTTTTGTTTTAATTTTGATAACGATTAAAAAAATATTCACTCTCTTAAAAACAAAAATAAAATATAATAATCAGCATTATCATCAGATACGAATCAAGCCTTAAAGTATACAAAATTTGTATATTTTTTCTGAAAATATGTTTACTAATTATAGGAAATCAGTCGTTAAATTGTTTGTCTTTCTTAAGTGTGCCATGCGAGAAAAGGGCATTAAACGGAGGTTGGGTAAATAGTGCTCAAAGTTCCAAAAATTTACTTCCTGGTGTGACAAATCAGATTTCTATTCATTTGAATCAGCCTCGACAGCGTTACACTCTCATGAATCAGGATATAAAAAATTTATTTTGGAAAACAGAAATTTTTTACATGCGAAAACTTTAAATCAATAGTTAATAATATTAATATAAAATTACTAAATTACAAAAAAATAAATTGAATTACAAAAAATATTTGCGCTTAAGGTTTGAATTGCAAATTTAACGCAAAAAAATATTAAGCAATAATATTCGTGGGGATTTAAAATCTTGCAATAAGTCTGCGCTAAATAGCCCACATTGAATTTTTTTATTAATTATTCTCATTCTGAAACACTTGTTTTTTTATCATTCTAACTTTTTTAGTATTCTAAGAAAATTATTTAAGATAAATATTTTATTATTTTGCACAGTGATTGATCTAAACTACCTAACTGCGTCTACACTTAAGAGTGTACATGAAGGTGGTCCTTCATATCTAAGTTTCGTGAATTTTTTACAGTTTCTCTGAATTTCTTGAGTACCTTAAATTCTCTGAATTTCTTGAATTTTCTGAAATCTCTGATTTCCTAGAATTATCTGCATCACTTTCATTCGTCAAATTTCTTTAGTTCGGTGAACACTTTGAATATCTTAAATTCTCTGAGTTCCTTGAATTCTCTGAAATCTCTGAATTCCTTGAATTCTCTCAATTCCTTCAATCCTCTAAATATTTTGAATTCGCAAAATGCCTGCAATTTTTTTCATCACTGGTATTTTCTAAATCCCTTGAATTCTTTCAATTTCTTGAATTCTCTGTAGTTCCTAATTCTCAGAATTTCTTGTATTCGATAAACACCTTAAGTTCCCTTATTTCTGTAAATTCTTAGAATTCTCTCAATCCCTGGAATTCTCCTAATTCAGAGAATTCCCTGAATTCCTAGAATTTTTCTAATTTCTTGAATTCCTAGAATTCTCCTAATTCCTTGAATCCTGAAAATTCTTTGAAGTCGTTAAATTCCTTAAGCTGGATGAAGCCCTTGAATACCTCAAATTCTCTGAGTTCTTGTATTCACGGAATGCCGTAAATTTCTTTAATAAATACTATTTTCTAAATTCTTAAATTCTTCCAATTTCTTGAATTCTTATCAGCTGTTGAATTCTCAGAATCCCTTGAATTTGTTCTTGAGTTCGATGAATAACTGAAATTCCTTGATTTTAAAGAATACCTAAAATTCCTTGAATTCCCTGATTTTCTGAAATTCCCTAAAATCCCTGCATTCCCTGAATTACTTGACTTTTCTAAATTCCTTGAATTCTCTTAATTCTTTAAATTCTATGAATTCCCGGAATTCTCTAGATTCCTTGAACTCTCTGAATTCCTTTAAATTTCTGAATTTCTTAAAATTCCTAGAAAATTTTTTGAAATATTAATAAATAATTGAAATTTAAAAATTTTGAATTTGATTAAAATCAAATTTAAAATCCTTTTTTACGTCCAATAATCAACTTAATGTGCAGAAGTGCTGAAAATTAAACTGATAATTCAACGAACTAATTTGGACAACCACCATAAATGGTTCCGATTGAAATTTGAATAAAGATAAGGAAAAATTCCTTTTTTCGTAAAAAAAAAAAAGAAAATAATTTTGCTTTCGGGAAAAAATAAAAAAGAGAAAAGAAAAATGAGAATTTTGTTTTTGATTTTGATTTTAGGGTATCAGCAAGAGAGCACCGAGGTGTTGATGCTGTTCCTGTCTGCCTTTGTGATTTTTTCTTTTTTTTCTTTGCTTTGATAAGGGTGGTGTATGAGTACCGAAACATTAGTTTTTTTTAATAGATTTTTTATGTTTTGATTTGATGATAATGCAAATAAAATAGATGAAAGAAATAAAAAAGAGCAGGAAGAAGAGTTGCTTGGTTGCTTTCTCAATTTTCTTTCCTTGTTTTTATTTTAGGAGATAAAAGTAATTTCCTTTATCATTTAAAAAATTCCAATAGCAAAATTTTACCGTGGTTTTCCTTATTTGGTGGTTGGATTCTTCGTTTAATATCCAGCAGTTCTGCACTTTTAATGATTGAAATCTGTTTAAAACTGAATAGAATTTTCGAAAATGCCCTAGAATATTCCAAACCTTATGAAATCATTTGAAAATTCCAAATAACTCATAATAATCAAGAGCCTTATAATAATCAGGGGATTTATAATAAATAATTTAGAATTATTACACCCTAGGTTTACACTGGTCAAAATTATTATAGCCTTTTTTAATTATGACATGTATATAACTATTTATAACTTGAAAGTAAGAAAATATGATTTAAAATAAAAACGCTGTAAAAAATGTATTTTCTGTTCAAGTCAAAATATACAAAAGCTCTCAATATTAACGATTTTCAATTGAATATTTCTAAAAAGGGAAGTAAGTAGCTATTTAAATAATCAGCAGAAAGAAGAAAAACAGCATCATTCAAATTTGCGGCGCAAATTTGCAGCGCAATTTTGCTTTCAAAATCTTACGATGTTTCTTATTTGTGGATCTTTTTTATTTTTGTCCCAGAAGAAAATTATTTTCTTTTCTATTTTAGCAGATAAAAGTAATTTTCTTGATCATTTTTCGAATTTAAATAGAAACATTTCATGGTAGCTGTCCAAATTTGTTTGTTGGATTCCCAGTTTTATTTCTAGATGTTCTGCACTTTAAATGATGGAAATCTTTTAAAAACTAAATAGAATTTTCGAAAATACCCTAGAATATTTCCATATTTTAATTTCTATTTTTCAGATAATTGATTAATGAAATAAAATTTCCACTATCACATAATCAATTACCGTGCCCCTTTTACCTACTGAACCTTGAAAAACATGATAACAAGGACTATTTGGCTAAACATTTTAAGCTGATTCCGCAAACAAAATAAAGCCTTCTCATCAAAAAGTGGGCGAACTGTGCATTTCTTGATAAAAATGGTTTGAATAATTAACTTTTTTGGTATCTTCTAGAAATATGATAGCAAAGAGTCCGGACGGGAGCGCTTTCGGGGAAACAAGGTACCCGCAGGTGCTGGAGCTTCGTAACGCTCGGAGTAGTGCAGGCGGTCCGAAGAAGCGGCGGAAGAAACCGAGGGCCGGATAAAATGGACTCTGAGGGAGTCAAGAAGGAGGACAACTGACCGCACTATGGTCTTGGGAGCGTGTGAGGAGGAGGAGGATCGAAGGTCTTCCACTGGAGGGAAGCCGGATGCCTGAAGGGAGTCTCGGAGAGCGGCCAAGCGACGGCGGACTCGGGTGCGCTTGACGGGGTGAGAGTTTTTGGATTTACCAGGCATACGTCTGGTAAGGAGGAGCAAGGCAGTGAAAATCTAAAATAGGTAAAGAGAGGGCGGAGCTGCAGTGAGAGTACCGTCCAAGAAATAGTAAAATTATAGGAAAGCAGGCGAAGCGGGGCTGCTGTGAGTGTACCGACCTCCAGAAGGAAGTAAAGATTGCGGGCGGGGCTGCAAGGAGCCTACCGACCCTAGAAAGAGAGGAGTAAAAATTGCGGGCGGGGCTGCAAGAGAGCGTACCGAATCTAGAGTGAGAGAGAGGAAGATAGAATGAGCGAAAGGTAGAAAGAGAGAGAAGGAGAGAGGAGTGCGGGTGTAAGGATAGTTTCTCAAGAGAGAAAGCAAAGCGACCACGAAGCCCGAATAGAAGTGCGTGCCTTCGCTTGCACGCACCCGCTTTTATGTCCGACGGCCGAGAGGCGGGCCGGTCGGCGATTGGCGCGGTCCTCTCGGCCACTCGCGTCGCTGATAGAGGAGCGCGTCAGCTGTCCTGTCCATCCCTACTACTCAAAAATGTGAGCGCGCAGCCCGAGCTCGGACTAGCTACAATATGGCGCGTCGCGCGAAGTTTCGAGAGTTTCGTATAAGGTAAAACGAAAATTATGAAATAAAATACCATATAAAATTGAGACAAAATATAAAAAGAAATGCCTAGCGAAAAAAATATAGGACTGAAAGATAAGACTTACAAGTATAATGAAAGGTAAATCACAAAAGGTGAAAATTAAAAATAGGAAATATAAACTTAAAGATAATTAAAAGGTAAATAAAAGAAAACCTAAAATTAAAATGACAGATATCGCAGGCTAAAAAATTGACTATAGTTAAAGTGGAAACTAAATTCTAAAACACAAAAATATTACAATAGAACTATATACAGAATGTCTAGTCCTTATGTGTTTCCTAAACTCGGATATTATTAATAATAAAAGGGATTTAACAAAATTATTTACAAATAAAAATTAAAAATGAGAATTTAATTTATCAAGGAAAAGAAACGGGGAATTTTGTTATACGTATTATTTACGTTGGTTTGGCGACCGCTGGTCGCTTTCCCAACGAAAAGGAAGAGAGAGAAAAAAGAGAGAGAGAGAGAGATGACGCGGCGTGAGTCATGCTCACAAACCTGGCGCGTAACGGGGAAGCCTTCCGTCGCAGATGCGCCAAGGTTTGATTTTACGACTCTCTTCCTTCGATTGACTCATTAAGAGAAAGCAAGGTCGTCTTATTGCCACTCTAAAGCAATTTAACCCGGAAGGTTTTCCCAGTCTCGGCTTATGTTTTGTAATCACAGACAGGAAATTATTCCTGGCAAATTAGTTTAGAGTGGTTCTCAACTATGGGGCCATAACAAATTCTTTAACAGAGTTCTGCGTTCTGGACTCGGATAGGACAGATCAACAGTACTTTTGGATGTATAGAAGCCTAAATAAAGATGAAAGGAGCATCATTTATCTGATCTACGACAGGCTCGTTGTAAGTACAATTATTTATGGAAATATTTATAAAAATCAAAAAACACTTTTCAAAATTTCTATTTTATTTCTGAAAAATCTGAATGATCGCTGGGTACTACAGTGGTCCGACTTTTTTTCCTTTTTTTGGCCAAAAGAAAATAATAATTAGATTCCGCAAGCGCCATGAAGTTTAACACGTATTTCTCATGAAAAGAAAGATTTTTTTATGAATCTTATGTATAATCGTCAATATTCGGTGACGCGAGTTTAGTTCTCAAAAAACCCGAAGATTAAAAAAATTTTATTTTAGAAATAATTTTTAAAAATGTATACTCTATGACGAGGTAAATTTCGGATTTGATCGCCACTTAACAATTAATTAATTGCAAATTTTAACAACCACTTATACGCGAGACGTCAGAGCAAGGGTCCACACCTTAGAGAACCACCAGGAAACAGTTAAGACACTATAATATATTTTTTATTTATTATTATTTTTTTGTATAATTTCATACTCTCCTGGAGCATAATTCGTCGGCGTAACAATTATATCTATATAAAGACGGGAAGAAGTAGCTCCGGACTGACAATTCAGGAGTTCAAATGCGGGACTTTTATCCCGCTCAAACCAGAGGTCGCCTCCACACGGACTAACGAGATCACCCTCCTCAGCAGATTCGCAAGTGGATATGGGGCCATGACTCCAGAATGGGAGAGTGAAGTCTCTCTTTCTGTTATCTCTCTCACCGGAGTGTCACCCAAACGGCGTTAAAATATATTTATTAAGTTTTTTTTATAAATTAAAACTGATTAATGTGTTCTCGCGATCCAAATTTTCTGATTATACAATAAGCCGGGGTTGCACTCCCGAACATGTACGAGTCTGCGAACTCGCCTAGCTTACGATTCCTGCGCACGTGATGTTGGGGACGACGCTCATTGGCCAAGCAGTACGATCCTTGAATTTTGATCTCTAGCTGCTCTTGTTCCGACTTTCGTAACCAATCATTAAACAGTAAATTTTATCCAAACTGTATTATTCCGATTGATCGCAAAATGTCGACTTCTGACGAATAAGAGTATCGTAAGGAGGATAATTTCTTTTACCAGCTGCGATAGAGAGTAGAGGCTCAGGAAAGAAAGGTATGAGGTTTCTCGTATTTCTGGAAAACTTAATCGTCGTAAGGGCTAATTCTAGTAACCTCGAAAATCAAAGAAAGCCATATGTTCCGGCCATGGAGTTTCACCAGAACTTAAGTGTTTCCGCGAGTGCTTTAACCTTTTCTTTCGACATTTGTTTCAGTGTTTCGGAATCCTACAGGATCACATATAATGTACGGTGTGTCCTCACTTTTCCCTAAAACCGTTAATCCTTCTTTTCTTCGGTTGACAATTAATTAGAGAAAGAGGGAGGGTCGGTAAGGCCGGTTTTTGGCCTAATTTATTTTTGGACCAAAAAATCTGAAAAAATCATGGTAGTATCTTATAAGTATCCCGAGTCGAT